>NC_032011.1:29611922-29612453 GCF_001865875.1 Lupinus angustifolius
ATGAAATGTGTACTGATGATCAAATCAACCATGAAGGAGAATTAATCCATCTAGCACTAATGGCTGAGGCATGTCCAATTAATGAGGCTGAGGCAATGACACAAGAGGTATGGAAGAAAGCAATGAGTGAAGAAATCAAATCCATTGAGAAGAATGAGACATGGTCACTAGTAAAGCTTCCAGCAGACAAGCATCAAATTGGAGTAAAATGGATCTTCAAACAGAAGCTCAATCCAGATGGCTCAATCTCGAAATACAAAGCTAGGCTAGTGGCAAAGGGATTCCTACAGAAACAAGGTGTAGACTACACAGAAGTGTTTGCTCCAGTAGCAAGGATTGAAACCATAAGATTGGTTGTGGCAATTGCTTGTGCTAGGGAGTGGAAACTATTTCAACTAGATGTGAAGTCTGCATTCCTACATGGTCCTCTGATGGAAGAAGTATATGTTCAACAACCACCTGGTTTTGTGATAAGAGGTAAAGAGCAACAAGTATACAAGCTGAACAAGGCATTGTATGGATTGAAGCAAG
>NC_032011.1:29612553-29673383 GCF_001865875.1 Lupinus angustifolius
GCCTTATTTGGAAACTTTTTAAATTTCTGTTAATTCAGTTATGGCAGGTTTGCTATATAAGGAAAGTTTCCATTTTCTCTTGGAATAAGATTGATGCATATTCATTGATATTTTTCTTCTTCCTCCTAACTCTAATTCTCTTATCTTCTGAACTTTCTTCTTTCTCTCTTCTTCTGGTTTATTTCGGTTCTGGTTTTGGTTGTTCAACAACAACCCAAACAACCCAACAACCATCACCTTTGTTCAGGTGAAAATGTATTTGTCCAGAATTTTCATTATTCTAAATAATCAACTTTATTAACTATGGGTGTTGAAGTTTCTTTTTTGAATGGCATGTTGGAAGATATAGAACTAGAATAAGTTAGACAATGCATGTCTCACTACAGTGCAGTCTTAGTTGTATATGGTTATTTCGATTCAAAGATGCAGTCTTAATAAAATGCATTTCAGATGAACTTATGAAGTTTAGGCCTATATTTTATTGCGGATTAATCAAAACATAGGTGTAAACCTTTCTAATATTTTTATATATCATCAGTGGAACCCTGATGAGCTTGTCTGAAATTTTCTTTAGCTTAAAGGTGAAAAGAAATGAAGGGAGATTATCTAACTTCAGAAAGCTTTTGCATTTACCCTTTAAAAAGGTTTAAGTTATAAGTTAAAGGTTAGCTATGCGATAATTGTTTTGTTAAACTTTATAATATTTCTCCAGATATATGGGAACTATAGTTGGCATATGTGACTTGGATCCTTTAAGGTGGCCTAGTCCTAAGTGGCAAAATATTCAGATGGATTAAGTTTTTTGTCACCCTCATAAAAGCATGTTGTTTAAACATTGATGGTTTGATATTTTTCTGTTATTCATGATTATTTGCAGTATTGTTTAGTCTAACATTTACTTGCCTATTGAAGCTTAAGGCACAAAATAGTCAACACATGAAAGCTAATATTTTCTCAGAAAAAGGTGGAGTGGGATGAGCCAGGGTGTAGTGAAAAGCAGAAAAGCTAATCTCGAGCACTATACCAAATCTATACCAAGATCAAATGACGAGATTTCTTAAACTGAAACGAGTAAAACAAGGTTACTCCTGTTTTAATTTCTGGTTTTGCTTTACTGCTATAGACTTGAGTGATTATTAATATATGAGGATCTGGTTTTCTTTATAATGTGAAAAGCTATTGCTAGATCTCTGTGTGGATATGTTGGCTATTGTACTTTTCTAATGTTACACAGATAGAATTCTTTAGCCGAATTTTGACAGAAGGAGTTGCCATGTTTTTGAACTTTGGTATAGATGAGTAATACTGATAAGGACCAAAAATACCTAAATTTCATAACTTTTTATGGCACTTATCCTTGACAAAATTAAGAAAGCCAACTTAATTCAACACTTTTTCGATAAAATATCACAATCTTGTATATATGCTTTGTATATTTATTTTTATTATATTTTGTAGGATTTAGGTGGAAAAAGGGAAGAAATAATCAAGTGCAAGCAAAATGCTCAAAATAAGCCAAAATGATCTACATATGACATGCTTAAGCTTGACGTGACAAGCTATGAGCTTAGCCTAAAGCATGATTCAACAAAATTTGGCCTATGTGGAAAGCATGGAGTCAGCAGGAAGATGTTCACTAAGCAGCTTAGCTTGGACCAAACCCACGCATAGCTGACCTGGACACCAACCTAGCACGGTCAGACTCAAATTTGAAATCCTCCCTTCTTCTACACTTTCTTCTTTGTAATTTCTTGGAGAATTTATGCTCCAAAGTAGTTTAGGTAAGTTTATTTTATAGTTTCTCCTTAATTCAAGAGGAGAAAGAAGATGACAAATGTGATACAAAAACATAATTTTGTAGTCTCATTTGGGTCCAAAAACATCTCATCTTTGGATAGATGGCTCATGCTCCTACATATTGATTTGGATTATGGTGTAATTTATTCTCTTTAATTGTATTATCTTTTGAATTCAATTCATTCAAGTTATTACTTTTGGTTAAGTTTTGATTATTTATGAAGTTCTTAATGCAGTTTTAGCTTGAATATCTAATAGGCTAAGATGAGTTATTGGGAAGGTGACTTGCAACACCCAATCTGCTTTTATCAAAGGCCGATACATTATCGAAGGTGTTGTCATCCTCAAATCTTGTGTCCTCCCGAAGATTGACTTTGAAAAAGCTTTTGATTCAATCTCTTGGAATTTTATTGATCGATGAAGTCTCGTCTTGGCTAATGTCGATGTTAGAGAATATGGATTATGACCAATTGCAGTCCTACTCAAGAAATCTCCCTTCAATGTGGTCTTTGTCAGGGGGTCATTTATCCCCTTTCCTTTTGCTTATTGTTGCAGAAGGCTTAAATGGTCTGATGAGACAAGGTATAACCAATCGTCTCTTCACTCCCTCCAAGGTGGGTCTTGATAACATTGGCGTGTACTTGCTTCAATTCACCGACACTATCATGGATCCCGACACTATCATGGATCGTTTTCACCATCTTTATAACACCAGTTCCAATAAAGACACTTGTATTAGTGATTTTGGTTGGTGGGTCAATGAGAATTGAGTTTGTAACTTATCTTGATGGCATCTTTCTTTCTCCTGGAAGCAAGATCACATTGATAAGCTCTCCATCAAAATTCGGAAGTGTGTTTAAACTTTATGGTGAAAAGATTTTAGTGATTTTATGAGTTGTAATTACAAAACTCACTTTGAGATTCTGAGTATAAAACACACTCACCATAATCTCACAACCTTAGAAGAACATATCTTCTAAGTATCTTTCTTAGCTTTCCTTTTCCAACACACCCTATGGTGAAAAGTTTAGAGCAATTTGACAAAGTATGAAAAATATAACTATCGGTAGATTGCATAAATAATTTGACACTTCTAATCTTGAAATTCTTATGGTTTTTCACTATGAATAACACAATATTCTAAAGTGTTAATATGTATGGAAACATAGAATAAAACACTTGAGAGCAACTCAGAAAATTTATGAAATTTTAACATAAAATTGCTTGCCAAAAGTGTTCAGAAAGTTGTATGAAATATTAGTGTGAAAGTTATTTTCAAAATGGGTGTCAAATGGCCTTTAAATATGCTTCCAACTAACAGTCATGTCCCTAAGTGAAGGTAGAAGATGTTTAGTATGACATCCATTTGGTTTTAGTGAAAGCTGACCAGTTTAGATTTGAAAATCTAGTGTAACAGTTTTCACTAAACATTAATCTACTGGGTAACCAATTACACAAAGTTTCCGCCCAGATGAATAATTAGTTACTCCCAATGAGTAATTGGACACTCAATGTTAAAACTACATGGTAAGATGTTACGCAGTTTGTGTGACCTGTTACTCAGACCAATAACCTGTTACTCAATCCAAGTAACATGTTACTTACGTCCCTTAACTTGTTACTCAATCCAAGTAACATATTACTTACGTCCCTTAACCTGTTTAAAGAAGGAAATATCTTTGTAGGATATTGTGGATGAGATAATATATCCTTTTTTTAAACAAGTAAATATCTTTGTAGAAGGCATGGACTATTATTATACCCTTAAATTATTTGATTAGTGTAATATGGAACAATTTAGCCGGTTAAGTTGAAGAGAAAAATGACTCATACTGAATATCTTGGTACACCTATACCCAAGCTACACCAGTTCTTACGAGCACCAAGATCAATATCATGCACTATAATCCATGAAATTATGGATTTAACAAATTAACAAAGTGTCTCCAAACATGTAAGTATTATCTTAGATCTGACCACTTCGGGTTCTTAATCAAGAGTATTATTTTAAACCTAACATCTCTATGCTCAAACAAGTAAACAATGTCTATCCAGGCTCAAACAAGTATTCTTTGTTAAAAGAATTTCTCTAAGATAGCTGTTTAAAATTATTGTTTGTATCAAGCCTCTATAAATCAAGTTATTAAATATTCTAAAGAGAGTTGATTATTACGTTGGAAATGTATTAACATCCAAATCGCTATCACTTAGGAGGTATCCAAGTTAATTAATTGGACCCGACTTTCTACTTTCTACCATAAAATGCTTTGATTTCACACAAGTTGTTTTCCCTGAAATAGATAAAAAGGTTGTTGCTTTTTTTGTGTGTACGAAAAGAGATTATCTTGCTCCTTGTATGCCAAGAGATTTACTTGCATATGAAAATCAAGATTACGTACTACTTTACAAAATTGCATATTATTTTGATTATAAGGTCTTAAATTTATGATTAGCACTCCTTAAAACAATTACACAAGAAAAATAGCCATGACAAAGTGCACTAAAATTCTAATATAGAGATAGGATGTACAATTCCTCTTTTATTATAATTTATTTTATTTATTAAATAATCTTTCTTCAAACCCAATTTAATTATTGTAACTTTGAAGAAGAGCTACATAATATTATCACTTATTCATATTTAAGAGTTTACTCTTAAGACAACAGAAGCAACAACCACTCTTCACTTTACAACATTCACAACATTCAGCATCCTTCGCGTTTGCAATTTCCATCAAAGTAGAAGCAACAATGAATAACACCAACAATAACATCATCATCATCATCTTCATTGAAGTTGCTTCCATCATAACTTAACTTAATTTAGAGAAAAAAGTAAAGATGTTTAGTGAAAACCAATAGTAATGGATAAGCTATCAAATCATGGTTTCATTTTAGTGATTGCAATTTCAACACATGTAATAATAATGAGAACACACACTAATAGAAAACTCACATAGGACACTCACCATAGATCATGTCATACAAACAAACAAACTAAAGAATGTTAACAGAAAATATATCAAAAACTTGTCTCTAAATTACCTTATTTTCTCTTGAACTACCTCACTGTTTTTTCTCCGATGTATGCACTTCCTTGGAGTTCTCTAACTTTTGTGTTTTGTCAATATCAAGCCCCTTCATTTTTATAGCCATACAGAATGCTATTTGACTTATCTATCCAATAAACATTTAATATTTTATGTAATCTTCTAATTGAAATATTATTAAGCGTAATTAATAATTTAAAAAGGAGGAATAATAAAATCTGGCAATTCATCTACAATTAAGTGACCTATTCAAGGCAAGAATATCCCATTTAAATGGGGAAAAAACGAATGAGGAAATTCCTCCCACAGTTTCTCTGGTTCTGAATTATTGATCAATTAAGACAATTCATTTAGAAATTCAACCGTGCACATTGATTGGAGCAACCGTGTTACTGTTATTCATGCAATTTCTATGATTGAAGACCATGATGATGATTAATTCATTGCACTTTTAATTATTTATTGTGTTTTTATGGGATTTTAAAAGCGACTAATGCGAGAAGCTGCATGTTTATTGTTTATATGGTAAAAAACTATAATCCGGATTTTTATATTATTGTTGAACCTCGATTTGTCATTGCTGGTGTATCCGAGGCTACAGGTTTCACATGTGGTATGTATAAACTTCAACATCGCTCATTATACTCAGTGTTGTTATATGTGATTAATATAACAACGTTTCATGTAGTCATAGTTGATATATGTATTAAATATATAACAACACATATTGGAGGAGGCAATGTTGTATATAACTCATAAAATAGCGCACGCATCTATGCTGTTAAATTATGTCAGTATTCTCTTACGCTCACATAGACAGCGCCCGAAAACGCTATTAAATCCCTAAAATGCATGTTGTTGAACGACAACTCTAGTATTATCAATTTATCAAAATGTTTTGGCACCTGATCAAATATGATATCATCGCAATGGTTCGTGACGTCCATACCAACAACAAATTGGCAAGGGTATTAACTCTTCTTTCATTTGTCTTGTCCCTAAAAAGGACAACCCCGCAAAACGTTATTGGGAAGGTGACTAGCAACACCCAATCTGCTTTTATCAAAGGCTGATACATTATCGATGGTGTTGTCATCAGCTTTTGATTCAATCTCTTGAAATTTTATTGATCGATGAAGTCTCGTCTTGGCTAATGTCGATGTTAGAGAAGATGGATTATGGAATGCATCACCACTGTTAATATGTCTATTCTGGTCAATTGTAGTCCTCAAATTTTCAAAGCTATTTTCCTGAGTTGCTTGAAGTAAAGTGTTTTAAAGTTTTGTAAAACTTAAAGATCATTATTTACTATGTATACAAAAGAGTTGATTGGATTGCAAATGTTATTAAATTTCATACTTGTAAAGGCAATCCAAGCCATCATTCAAATTCTTCATTCATTGTAATTACTTTCTTTCACGGGGTGTGAATAGAAAGTGTATAGAGTTACTTGGAAATGTGTTTTCCAAGGTGATAAGTATTAGTGAGTGTGTAAGGTACATAGAGATCTTGATGTGAGATATTGTAATTACAACTCATAATATTTAGTGGAAAATCTCTTGTGCTGCAAGAGTACTGGAGGGAGCCTTCGGTGGACAAGAAGGTGAACCAGTATAAAATCCTTGTGTACTCTCTTCTTCCTTACCTCTTTGATTTATTCTTGTTTATTTTCTGCAATATTATCTGCTGCACTTTCACTCTTCATTTTGCAAATATAGTGGTCATAATTTCTAGTCAATTAATTCACCACATCTTAGTTGCAATCTCACTCTGACAGCTTAATAGTAGTGACTCAGTAGTATAGTGATTATTTATCCCTGAGGTCATGGGTTCGAGTCGCGGAAGGCTCCCCGAGGAGGAGAATAAAATATGCAGAGAGTATTTAAGCTTAACGAATGACACGCTCAGTATATTCATCAGTCTGGGAGGTTGCATGTCAGAACTCGGGTGTTAAAATGTTAGTCATCATTATTGTAATACAATTATATATGTTAAGATATTATTTGATTTTGTGGAACACTATTTGTATATCGGTTAATATTTTAATCCTTATCAATATATATGTTTGTTTCTGTATATAATTCATATTAATCTCTTAATTCCATTTATGATAAGATTTAAAACTTGAAACTTTTGTATCAACTGTTAAAAAAATTTAAGAGAAAATACACTAATTATGATGGATGTTGATTCAAGTTAATATGTGGAGAGAAAATCTTTTTAGTTTTAAATGTTAGAATGATAGAAAAGAAGAAAAGGTAAAAGAATCCTCTATCAAATTATAGGTAACATTAAAACCCATTGAAACCATGATGGGAATATTTGGGAACTAATATATTGATTGATTTTATTGTCTATGTTTTAATTAATTTCTTATCATATTCCTATTTGAGATTTATACTTTTAAGGTGAAGAATAAATTTTTGTATTAGGTGAAGAATACATTTTTGCATTAGGTGAAGACTACTGACTTAGAAAATAGTATCAAATAGGAACGTGTATACCATATAAAAAGGAATATATTTCTATAGTTTTCAATTAGAAACTTGGTGAAGGTACAAATATTTAAATTTGTTTTATTTTTTACATGATAGCATACTTAATTTCTTGACCGGTGAAAATATTATTTCTATAATCGGTTGAATAAGAAATATGATAAGGCCATAGTTTCGTTTTAAAAATTATGTACATAGTTAAATTATGCAAGTACAGGGCTCCAAGGGAATTCTTTGAAACCAAAGAGCTTTTAGAAAAGTTTCTTCAAATTTGATGCTCCACGTGTATCTATATTTTTTAGAATGTAATAACAATTATTTTTATTTGATTGAAATTAAGTTGCTAATTGATTGTAGGTTTTTTTAAAAGCAAAGGTGCCAATCACCCACTATATATTAAGATGAAATAGGAATATAGAAAGGTCATTACAAGTTCCTAAACTTAGAGGAAGGCAATTCTGGCCAGTTTTTTGCGAATTGGTTAGTAATGAAATCAGACATAGTATTCCATTAAATATTTGATCTAGTACGAATACCATAATTTACAAGTTTATCAGCGCATATGTTTCCTTCTCTAAATATGTGAGAGATGTTGAAGTTCATATGGCCCAAAAAGAGCTCGCATTTATCAAATCTGTTTTCTAATTGCCAAGGAGGATTAAGATTCCCTTTCAAAATATTCACCACCAACGTTGAATCACATTAATCTATCTCTATTGACAGAATTGTTGTATGTAAACTGTAATTGATTGTAGTTGACACTAGTTATAAAAACTGTAATTGATTATAATAAATTAGTTACAAAAATAATGTTAAATTATATCTATTATTCAATAGATAAGTTCTTTATCCTATTATATATCTTGAATTTTAAATAACTCCATTTTATTTATTTATCCATGCATTTGTTTTCTGACTATAAAAGTCTTGACTAAGTTGACTAAATAATAATAAAATGGTCACCGTTGACTTAGTAATGTGTTTAACTACAAAACTTATATTACTTATGTCAAAAATAAAATAACAAATTAATTTAGAGTTATAAGATGGTTTGATAGTTCTGATGAAAGATTTAAAGAATGGAGCAAAAGAGATTGTGAGTTCTAGTATCACATAACAAATTTAAAAAATAAAATAAGGGATTTAAAAGAGGTTTTTAGTTATTTTTCTTAAATATCATCCAAAAAAAGTTATTTTTCTTAATTAGTTAATAAACTTTTCCCAAGTTGAACACTTGTATATACAAGTGAATATGAACATATTATATGTCCATCATATTTTCTTTTAAGTTGAAAACTCATAGACTACCATAAAATGCTTCAATTTTACTCAAGTTTTTCATTAAAAATATATAAAAACGTTTTTACAATTTTTGTTTATGAAAAGAGATTATCTTGCATATGAAAGTCAAGATTAGGTGCTACTTTATAAAACTTTATCTTATTTTGATTATAAGGTATAATATTTTCGATTAGGACTTCTAAAAACAATTACTCATGGAAAATGTTATCACGGTAAAAGTGAACAAAAATTCTAACAGAGAAATAGGATGTATAATTCCTCTTTTATTATAATTTCTTTTATATATTAAATAATCTTTCTTCAAATACAATTTAATTATTGTAAATTTGAAGAAGAGTACTTAATAATATTACCACATTTTTATATGTGAAAGTTTACTCTTAAGACAACAGTAGCAACAATTAGCAGTGCCAAATCTACAACAATCACAACAAACAGCATATGCATTTGCGCTTTGCATCGAAGTAGAAACAACAACGAACAACACCAACAATAACATCATCATCATCTTCATTGAAGCTGCTTCCATTGTAGCTTAACTTAATTTAGAAGAAAGGTAAAAATGATTAATCAAATCCAATAGTAATAGATAAACTACTAGGTCTTGGTTAAGATTTTATCAAATGAATTTTGAAATCAGTTATTTTATAAAAATCATTAATTTAACCATATTATATATAAACATATCAAATAATAAAATATTTATCAACAATAATCACATGATAATGAAAAAAAATCAACATTAACTATAATACAGATAATGTTATTAGCAATGTTGTGAAACCCGAATCGGACGTCAAACCGGAAGAGGTCTAGTATTAGGTTTAACCGTCTGACTGGATGATTTTATATATAAAATAATAGTTTTTATCTATAGATATGTAATTTTATATAAATGTAAAGTTTTAGATAATTAATAATTATGTATAATTATATTGAAGTGACATATTTTCATCTATTTTGGACTAGAGTAAAACAAAATATCTGAGTGATGTTCCATTTTTTTAATTGAACCGTCTTGTTTACTTCCTGGGTTAATATGGTTGAACCGAGTTTAGTTCAAGTCCGATTAGCAATTAGACCGGTCAAACTGTCTGGTCCGATCCGATTCTCATAATACTGGTTATTATTAGTTGGCCAATTATCACATTATTATGAAAAACAATGAATAGTATGCTGAAAATGATAGTAGAAATATTAAATTAAGTAAAAAATATATATACATCACTAACTTTATTTTAGGAAACATTTATTGTGTTTACTAAATAAATATATTTTTACTCAATTGTCATTACAAATAACACAGAACGTTAGAAAAAATTAAATAAATAGAGTTGAAACATTTTAGTATATTCAAAAGGGATAATAAAAAAGTAATAAAATAATTTTAAATTAAGTCAATAGTTAGTGACACTTATGTATATAAAATAGGGACATAATATGTTTTTCCTAAAGGTAATTATCTATCATTAGTATTGAAAATCAATAATAACCCCAAAAATGTTTAATTTACCACAATAATTAAGTCAATAACATAGAATTACTAAAGCAAACAGAAAACTCGTAACAAAGATTATGAGAAAGAAAAATTATGAAAGAAATCATAAGCAAATATTTAGTGATTTCAACACATGGAATAATAATGAGAACATACACTAATAGAAAACTCACATAGTACACTTATCCATGGATCATGTCATACTAACAAACAAACTAAAGAATGTTAAAAGAAAATATATAAAAAAGTTGTATCTAAATTCTAAACTACCTTATTTCCTCTTGATCTGCCTCCCTTTGATGTATGTACTTCCTTGGAGTTCTCTACCCTTTGTGCTGTGTTAATATCTAGCCCCTTCATATTTATAGCCATACAAAATATAATTTGATCTATTATCCAATAAAAATGTAATATTTTATTTCATCTTCTCATTGAAATATTATTAAGTACTGCAATTAATAATTTAAAATTGTTAAACATGGTGCAATGATATGGAAATACTCATTTTCCTCTAAGAAAATTTGGTCTGGACAAATATTAAATATCTTATTACATAAGTTAATTATTGATGATGTAATATTTAAGAAATATTATTTTCTAATTTAATTTAAGATCATGCGTAATTATCTTTACCAAAGAAATGTGTAAACCTTATTAAGGACACTACCATAATAAAAAGGAATATATTTTTAGATATTTTATGATAATTGGTGAAATACCAATCCTAGAATCTTGAATCTCATGATTCTTACACATAATCTAAAACAATGACACAAAGTCATACCCGAATCCATGAATCCATGTTCTCTGATCTACTCCTTCGATATACATTTTGGGAGAGTTTTGGTATGATGATATTGCTCAACCAAATCCTTAATTCATTTTGGGACCTTTATTTTCTCTCTGATGGGGAGAGGTGAAAATTATTTGTGATTTGGTACTGTTCCTTATGTGTTAACTTATAGGATTCTCATTATCCATTATAGGCAACCGTTTGGGTATCACTCATTAAGTCCATATGCATTATCAGTTTTGGAAGACATTTATGTTGTCATTAATTAGATCATTTATTTTGTAACCCAAAGTAAATAGTAGATATAAGTATATTAAATATATGATGTCCACCTTAATTAGAAATTATATATTTCTATGCTTATTCAATTAGAAACTTGAATGAAATATAAATATTTATGTTAATTTTATTTTTGATAGATAGTAGCATAATTATAATTATGTACTCTAATTTAATTGTATTTATAACGACATTGATTTATTAAAGAATATAAAGTCTCATGTTATAATTTTGTTTTATAATAAAATAAGTATAATGGTATCCCTATTTACAATGAAAATGTATCAATGTTTAGATGTAAAGGAATAGTAGGAATTTATTGTAATATATTATTAATATTATTGTTATGATTATTGTCTAGACTTGGTTTTCAATGAAACACCAATACAGTACTTATGGTCAAAATATTGAGAATCTTCTTTGTATCAATTGTTGGAACGCCTTGGTCTTTGAATTAGAGACGTATGTTCAGCAGTCAATTATGGAAAGGAGAAAATTATTAGCACTCCATTTGTCTATACAAGATGACACCATCACTAATTATTATGACCCAAAATCATTTGATTATTTATTTATAAATGGAAGAATATTATTATGTGTCTGTACGTCAAGTTTATATCTTCCTCCTACATGTCCTCATGAGTAATAGAGCGTCTACATATTATCAGAAAAGGTTCATATTTGTTTTATTTTGTATTAATTATTTATTAAAGAAAATACATATTTATTTTTGTTTATAAAAATTTCAATAAATTATTCACTATTCTTTTATTTGAAAATAAAATATTTATTATAATTCCTTATTAAAAATGAAAATTAACATATTACCAAATATTTAATTATATAGTAATAATAACTATTTATTAAAAACCTAAATTATATAATTATAAATAAAATAAATAAATCAAATAAATAAAAATACAAATATAGAAAGAAAATTCAAACATACATCTAATGTCAGCAGACCTTGTAATTATCCTTGAATGAACTTTTTTTAAAAATGATAAAAAAAGAAGAGATAAGTGGACTAAGAGCTATCCTTTGGGATTCTCTCATATTACTTTAATATTTCATTCATGTTTTTAAAATATTATTTATTTATTAAAAGTACAATAATTTAGATATTAATTAGTCAATTTATGTAGTCAATCTCCTATTGTTGAAATTACTAAATTAGAGACATTTATGATAAGTATTTAAAAAAGATGTTTTTTTCTCAAATTCAACGAGCTACTGGAATTATTAAACTAGACACTCTACATTGTGATAAAAAAGATGTTACTTTTGTCAAATTCAATTAAAATTATGGAAATATCATAAAAAAGTCATTTCTTTCATCTTTGTCTTCTTCTACCAATTCTTCACATTCTCTCCACTCAAAATACACATTACTTCTCATATTTTTTCCATTTTTTCAACAAATCTACCATCTTCAAGTGTGAAACCAACTCATTTGTATAATTTTCTGCTCTATCATTTTATTTCATCATTCTCATAATTATTTCTCATTTTGCTCATTAAATCTATTATCTTCAAGTGTCAAACCAACTCATTGATATGATCTTTTGCACTTTTCGTTTTTACTTCATCCTTCTCATAACTATTTCTTATTTTTCCATTTTTTTGTCAAACAAATCTACAATTTTCAACTACAGAACCAACTCACATATATGATTTTATACTCTTTTCATTTTTCTTCGTTGATCGATATATTTGTTTATTATATCAGTTTATGCATGTACACTATTAAACTCACACATTCTTTATTCCACACGTAAAAAAAATTCAACTTCTTCAAACTTCCACTCACGTCCCTCAACAAGATATCATAACATAATCGTTATTTTTGTCTTCTATAACAAAAACTTTATTTTTCTACATGATGTATGTTAAAATATTTTTTCCTATGTAGTTACTTTTCCAAAACAGGAAATATGGGTTGTCCATGTTCTTTGTTTCATCATTTGTCGAAGAAAAATGTCACCTCGTTGAATATGATGAATAGAGGTTACATTAACAACAACAATATATAGAATAATAATGTCTTTATTTTTATCATGTGTTTCTCCTTATTCACTTAAATTTAATTTTTCACTATCTATTTGTGTGTCATCCATATATTAGTGATAATAATCTTTAATATTTTTCTTTTCACTCTCTATTTATGATAATGAACTAATTCTAGGCACACATATTCACTGTCCACATAATATATTCAAACCTTCAAAGTATAACATCTTTATCATCCATTCATGTTTAATTTATATATCTCTTTAATTTTTGACATTTTTATTCAATTAAATTTTATGCATGTATAGTTTTTGGTATACATAAAAAACTATCATGTTACAATTGTTATATGGCCTAACTTTAGAAACTAGAAGTATTAGGCATCATTGCTCTTGAATGTCTTTTATTTTGTTTTCTAAAAATTAAACAATTATTAGTTACACTTTAGAAGCAAAAATCATTAGGCATGATTTCCCTTGAATGCATTTTATTTCATTTTCTAAAAATTAAACATTTGTTCTCTATATTTAATTGGATTGAAATTTTTCATGCTACCTGAAATACCTCATTTGATTCATGATGTTGATAACACTATGCTCACAGAAATACCTTCTAAAGAAGAAATCAAGTCATGGACTTGGATCAATGAAGAAATAATCTTGCTAATAGTATTGGTTTGAATGGATTTATAATCCAACTATAAGCCTATATTTTTATTGTAATTGATATTTGCTTATGTGGGTTACCTTGTTGTGTTGGTTTTGGCATGTTATGGTAATGAGGGGTGGGTTAGATATGTGGTGCTACTTCTGAGATAACAACCTCATAAGTATGCTAGTTATGTATACTTTATTTGTAATTCTTCATTTTCTTAATAAAAAATTACTTATAAAAAAAATGTTACTTTGTGTTTTTTTAATTCTATGTAAACTGCTTGGTTCATTACCTGGGTATTGAGCTGGAACTTATACAGTTCAAAATGGTCTGAATTATCATTTGGTTACAAACAAAGATCATAACTATTTCCTATGAAATAGGAAGTAAAATTTCTCTTTTATTTTGTTTATAATAATCTCTATTCAAACTCAATTTAATTATTGTAAATTTGAAGTAGAGTTATATAATATTATACTGTTTTATATTGAAGAGTTTACTCTTAAGACAACAGAAGCAACAACCACTCATCACTTTACAACATTTACAACATTCTTCATCCCTTGCGTTTGCGCTTTCCATCAAAGTAGAAACAACAACGAACAACACCAACAATAGAATCATCATCATCTTCATTGAAGTTGCTTCCATACCTTAACTTTATTTAAAAAGAAAAGTAAAGATGTTAGTCAAAACCAATAGTAATGGATAAACTACCAAATCTTGGTTACTATTTTATCAAACAAATTTGGAAATCAGTCATTTTATAAACCTCTATAATACATTCATATTTAACCAATTTTTATTATTTATATTCTTTATTAGTATTTTATTAATTGCGTTGTTTTTTTTAATATGACCTGAGAATTAATAATGTAACCACTTTATATATATATACAGATCAAATAATAAAATATTCGTAAACAATTATCATAGGGAAATGAATAAAAAAATCAACATCAACAATAATATTATTTATGTTATTTGTTGGCAAAATATTATATTACTATGAAAAACAATGAACAGTTTCATTAAGTTCGTATGCTGAAAATGTTAGTAAAAATATTAAATGAACTAAACAATTTATATACTGGAGTAAATTTATTTTGAGCAACATTTATTGTTTTTCCTAAATAGATATACCTTGAATCAATTGTCATTACAAAGAATGATGATAGAAAAACTTAAATAAATAGAGTTGAAACATTTTAATACAAATGGGATAACTAAAAAACTAATAAAATAATTTTAGATTAAGTCAATAGTTAATGACACTTGAGTATATAAAGTACTGACAATCACGTATATTAACAACCATAATATAATTTCATAATGCTAATTATCTATCGTTAGTTTTGAAAATCAATAATAACCATAAAACTCATAACAAAGATGACAGGGATAATAATAAGAACAGGCACTATTAGAAAACTCACATAGTAGACTCATGCATGGATCATGTCATACTTACAAACAAAAGAAAGAATGTTGAAAGTAAACATATAAAAAACTCTTCTCTAAGTTACCTTAATTTCTCTTGATCCTTTGGTGTATGCACTTCCTTCAAGTTCTCTAACTTTTGTGTTCATATTTATACCCATACAAAATGCTACTTGATTTATCTATCCAATAAACATTATTTTAATATTTTATTTCATTTTCTAATTGAAATATTATAAGTGTAATTAAAATTTTCTAATTTAATATTATTAAGTCTAATTAATATTTTATTTTCTAATTGAAATACTATTAAGTCTAATTAATATTTTATTTCATTTTCTAATTTAATATTTTATTTCATTTTCTCTGGTCTGCCCTTCCTTGGAGTTCTATACCTTTTGGGCTGTGTCAAAATTTATTACTATATATGTTGTCCTATAAGTTATGCAATTATTGATTGGTTTAAAAAATATATTTAAATTAAAAAATTAATAATTAACTATTTTTTTAATCAATCATAATTAATGACACATGCAATAATATAAACTATGGGATAATATATGTGTATCCCTCATATTTATATTTATAGTCATACCAAGTTGCTATTTGATTTATCTATCCAATAAATATTTAATATTTTATTTCATCTCCAAATTGGAATATTATTAAGATCATGCCAAAAAATATTTACCAAAGAAATGTGTATACCATATTAATGACACCACAAAAATAAAAATAAAAATATTTCTATAAGAGTATAATATTTATGTAATGTCATCATTACATTATCTTTTATTCATTCATATTACTTTTTTTGAGAAGTTAATAATAATTAAACACGAATAGTGGATGATATAGTGATAATGTATAAAACTCATATATCTAAAAAGTCTGTCAGCGATTAGGTCAGCACGGGTAGGTCAGCTAGTCAGTCTGATGTTCTGATAAAACCAGGAGATCGAACTTATCCATGTTTTGGAGGATTCATCTTGATCCATCCAAATGGTTATCTAAACTTCGTCGAAAAAGGATAGCAAAACTCACACTTCAATCAACCTTAGGGAATCCAATATCTGGTAAGAAAAAACAATTCATATATATTTTTTTATCTTTCTAGTGTGTAATATCTATCACTTTCAGTGTAAATATTTATATACACTCAGTACATTTCCACCATTCATTCGTATTACTTTTTTGAAAAGTCAATGATAATTAAACATGAATGATAGATAATATAGTGACACTGTATAAAACTTATATACTATTAGTATATATTGTTTTTTCTTGATATAATAGTTTAATTAGAAATTTGAATAAGGGATAAATGTTTATCTTTATTTTATATTTTATGGATGGTAGCATACTTAATTTATTGACCGCTGAAAATATATTTCTAGAATTGTTTGAATTAAAAACATGATAAAACTATAGCTTCCTTATAAAATTATATACTCTAATTTAATTTTTTATTTGATAATAGATTTATTTATAAAAATACAAACCATCCACTACTCCTATGATCTCTCAAACTCACATTCATCAGGATAGTAGTGAACCATACAATGATGCTCGGCCTATAGAAGACTTATTGGTAAATTAATATATTTGACTAATACTAGGCATGATACACCTTTTGTGTTAATCAGTTGGCCTAGTTCATGGCCTGTCCTACTACTATGCATCACAAGGCAGCCTTGAAAATCTTAAGACTTGAAAGGATCATCTACTCTTGGTCTATTCTTCCCTACCAACTCAATGGTTCAACTAAAAGCCTATAGTGATAGTGATTGGGCAGCATGCCTAGACACTAGAAGGTCTGTAACTAGATACTGTATATACCTAGAAAGTTCTTTAGTATCTTGGAAATCAAAGAATCAAAAGACTGTTTTTAGAAGCTCTTGTAAAGTTGAATATAGAGCTATGGCCTTAACTACGTGTGAAATAACTTGGCTTAACTGCTTGCTTGAAGATTTAAAGTATGCTTATTCTTTGTCTACTTTGCTATATTGTGATAATCAATCTGCTATATACATTGCTTCTAACCTGTTTTCCATGAAATGACAAAAAACATTGAATTGGATTTTATTATCATGAGAGAAAAATGCAGTCAAGGTTTGATTAAACTTCTTCATATACCAACTCATTTACAGTTGCCTTAATCATTGGGAGGTTGATCTTCGGTCAGAAGCATGCCAAACTAGGCCAAGCCTTGGCCAACAAGATCAGTGGGAGTTCTATGGTGCATCCCAGAATTGCTTGTGATACAAGCAAGAGGCACAATTCATAATTCCTTGTTTATTTAGCACATGTTTCTTATGTTTTTAGTTATTAATTCAAGTTGTTAGTTATTCCTAACTTCCCTTTATATCCTATAGATAAATGGATTTGTTTTTGTAACAATAAAGCAATTCATTTCATAAATAAAATTCAAGTGCAAGATTCATGATTTAGATTATTTTCTCTCTTATTCTTTCTCTTCATCTCTTCAAAGAGTGAAGATTTCTTAATTCTTTGTGATACTTTTTGCAAGAAAAACAAGATATGAGCCATAAGGTGAAAATATTGTAAATTAAGGCAACTATTTTGCTTCCTCACTTTTTCAGGTAAATTAATTGAAAATAAATCATCAATACAAAATGGTCACCGTTGATTTAATAATGTGTTTGACTGTATGACTCGTATTACTTATCTCAAAAATAAAATAATAATTTTAGTTATTTTTTAATTACTTAACAAACTTTTTGCAAATACTGAACACTTGAATATACAAGTGAATGTGAACATATTATCTTATCTGACCATCATAGTTTCTTATTTTGAATATAAGGTTTAAAATTTAGGATTAGAACTCCATGAGATAATTACACATGGAAAAAACTGTCACAATAAAAGTGAACAAAAATTCTAGCAGAGAAATAGGAAAACAATTCCTCTTTTATTATAATTTATTTTGTGTTATTAAATAATTCTTCTTCAAATCCTATTTATAATTATTGTAAATTTGAAGAAGAGCTACAAAATATTACCACCGTTTCATATTCATGAGTTTACTCTTAAGACAACAGGTGCAACAATCAATACTCGCATGTTCACAACAATCACAACAAGGACCCTCTGCGTTTGCACTTTCCATCAAAGTAAACACGATAGCAACGAACAACACCAACAATAGCATCATCATCTTCATTGAAGTTGCTTCCATTGTAGCTTAACTTGATTTGAAAGAAAGGTAAAAATATTTAGTCAAAATCAACACTAATGAATAAACTACCAAATCTTGTTTAACATTTTATCAAACATTTTTTGAAATTAGTTATTTTATAAAATCAATCCTACATTTTGATTTAACCAATTTTTGAATATTTATATTTAATCAATGTTTTACTAATTGTATTTTTGTCACATAGTAATAATTTGTTTTGTTTATTAATGATTGATTGGCATATGATTGTTTAATAATAATTTATATACAAGCTAGTGATTGATTATTAATGATTGATTTACAAGTAAAATATATCATTTTTTTGTGGGTATAAGAATTTGTAGGAGAATATATCATTACTCAATGGTGACAACCAAGTATATTAACAACCATGATACATTTTTTTCTGATGCTAATTATCTATTATTAGTTTTGAAAATGAATAATGACCCGAAAAATATTTCATTCACTACAATAACTAAGTCAATAACATAAAAATACTAAAGCAACAAGAAAACTCATAACAAAGATGATGAGATAGAAGAATTATGAAAGAAATCATAAGCAAATATTTAGTGATTTCAACACATAGAATAATAATAAGAACAAGCACTAATAGAAAACTCACAGAATACACACATCCATGAATCATGTCATACTATCAAACAAATTAAAGAATGTTATAATAAAACATCTGAAAAACTTGTCTCTAAACTACCTTAATTTTGTCTTGATTTGCCTCACTCTTTTTTCTCCTTGGAGTTCTCTACCTTTTATGTTGTGTCAATATCTAACCCCCTTCATATTTATAGCCATGCAAAATGATATTTGATTTATCTAATTGAAATGTTTTATTTAACATTTATAGCCCCTTCCTATAAAACGTTTAATATTATAGCCCCTTCCTATAAAACGTTTAATATTATAGCCCCTTCCTATAAAACGTTTAATATTATAGCCCCTTCCTATAAAACGTTTAATATTATAGCCCCTTCCTATAAAACGTTTAATATTATAGCCCCTTCCTATAAAACGTTTAATATTATAGCCCCTTCCTATAAAACGTTTAATATTATAGCCCCTTCCATATTTATAGCTCCTTCCTATAAACTTTATTTCATCTGCTAATAGAAATAAGTGGGTAAGGATGATAATGAGTATGAGTGGATTCAAGTAATGTATTACACATGGGTCCTTGCGTATATTGTGTGATACTACATATTTAATTTTATATATTATATATTTTTTTGTTTATGATAATATTTAATTTAAGGTGAGATATGTAGTTAATTAATATATTGGTGGTAGTTGCTTAGGATTATATAGTTTTTTTTGTAAAAATTAAATAATGTTAAGGGCAATATAGTTATTTTAAGTTTTGGGTTTATATATATAGTATAAATGATTTATTTATTAAAGAATACAAATATAATATTAAAATTTTATTTAATTGTTAAATAAATACTATAATATAGTCAATTTATAATAAGGGTGTATCATAATGTTCAGATATAAAGAAATAGTAGTAGAATGTTTCTTCATCACATTGTTATTAATATTATTATTGTTAGGATTATATTTATTATTAACAACTAAATATGTTAATATATTATTTGACTTTACGTAGTATGATTTATATACAGTTTATTTTACCCTTATTACTATTATATTATATTATATTATATTATATTATATTATATTATATTATACATGTTTGTTTCATTATACAATTCATACTAAACTCTTATATTTATAATAGAGTAGAGTTTGATATGTATCATTCTGTGATTAATTAAAATATTTAATTTGTTATATTATTCAAAAGTTAACATTCTTCATCAATGGTTATTACATTTTTAGCTGTCAAATAAACATTTAATATTTTATTCCATCTTTTAATTGACATATTATTAAGTGGAATTAATAATTTAAAATCGTTAAACTTGGGGCAATACATACAAATATTTAAAAAAAATGTTTATGCCTTATCAAAGATAAAAAATAATAAAATTCTATTATTAATTAATGAGAAACTTGAATAAGGTATAAATGTATGTATGTATCTTTATTTTATTTTTTGACCAATAATAGCATACATTGTTTCTTCACCGTTGAGACTAATTTTTATAATTGTTTGAAATATAAACATGAAAAAGTCATAGCTTCATTGTTATTCCAATGTGAAACAAAATCTTCTGATTCCATGTCCTTATGTTGAACCCGGTTTATGAATTGTACTAAAAACTGAATCAAACCAAACCGTTACACTCCTAGGTAAAATGTTGTTGTTACAGTTTCTTAAAGTCCTCTAATTAATTTAAAGTATTCTGGTTGAGTTTTTTAGTTACTTATTTTATGTACGAATTCTTTTCATGGATTCATTTAATAAAAAACTAGTTATATTATATTGTCACATGCCTCTGTACTGCAAAAATAAAATATATAAAGTCAAAACTTTTGGAAAATTATATGCATGTAATTTTACTTGTATAATTTATATATTAATTATCACACACAAATACAAAAATAATGTTACAATAGTAAATTCAATATAATTAACCAATATTTTTCAAATTGTAAACATGTGACCTCACATACCCATAAATATACTGAATGTGTCATCTACAAACTTAAATATCTCATGTAGTATTTTACTCCCTACAAATGAGAGTTTTTTACAACTCGGACCCATAACCTCATAAATAAATAGTCAATTTTCTCTTGTTTGGGCCGTGGGTTGGGTAGCCCAATATTTTAATAGCTTTATTACTCCTATTAGGTTAACCCAATATTCATATTTGCAGTTTTATAAAAACAGATTCGTGTCGGCCGGTTCAACCAGTAAACTAGTGAGTCGATCTCAATACTAGTACGGTACAGTAATTATACCGGTCATACAAACATACCGGTTATACTGGCTGGTTTTCAATTGAACCGTACCAGTCATAGCGGTCAATTTTTATTTAAAATTAATTTTTTAATAAAATTTAAAAAATATTGATTTTTCAACATTAATAATAATATATTATATTTTATATCTAATTTCGTCAATATACGGTTTAATTAGTGAACTACTAGTTAAACCACTATACCATTATATCACTACCCCTAACCGGTACAATAACCGATACAATATTAACAACACTCCATATTTGTGTTCAAGATTGATATTTACAGCTTCGCATTAGAAACTTGCATGTGCTAAGCTGTAATGAAATTTAACGTTCAAAAGAGTAGGAATCCTCTCATATTTTCCATCGAATACAAGTAAAATAATATGGCCACGGTGTTTTCTTAGAGTCAATTTATGAGTTAAGTTTTAAAAGGAAAATTGAAAACCATAAAAGTTTTTTTTTTTTTCTTTTCTTACCTTCCAAATCTCAACTTACAAATAAAAGGTTAAGAAACTTAGAACATACTTTATATACTTTCATAAACTTAGACTAATATTTAAACAAATGGTTGCATCAGAAGTTAAAGATACATAACTTTTTAACATGAATTGTAGCATGTGCTAGGAAATAGTAATATCACTTTGACTAGGAGAAGAGCATCATACACTTGCATTAATCTTTAAGAACAATAATTGATGTATTATCTTTGTTTTCAGTTTTCACCATAACTAAGAGCATTTAAGCCAAAAGAAATGTGGTCATTCCTTTAAATTGCACTTTTCAACCGTAATATTGTGACTTTGGAATTTCCACAATATAGTGGCTTTGGAGTCTCTGCAACAGCATCGTAAATACAATCGCAACTATATTTTCCCGCAATTTTCCATAACTATGATAAATAAAGGTAACTATAATCGCGATTTAAAACACGAGTTAGGATTGACTAGTAAGTGTCAATATGCAAGACATGAATCAAAACCAAAACAAACAAAAAAACCATTATTCCATTCTCAATTGCTTATAAAAAATTACCAAGGGATAAAAAGAAATCCAGTAATCCAAAAAAGTTGAAAATAATGTCTTTAATGCATTAATTATCCTATTCCTCGTCATCATTCTGAACCAGAATCCTCTTGCAAGCTTCATAACACATAAATGAGATTCCTGCAGCAGGCACTAACTTCATGCAACTTGGTCCTAACCCTCTATACAAACCTTGTAACCCTTCTTGTTCGAGTATGGTGGCAAGGGCATGAATCACATTTTTGTAAACTTGCCTTCCACTTAGGGCTCCAACTTGCATATGCTTACGCGCCACTTCGAGCGGAAAAGTAGCAGTACTTGAAATAGCACCAGCTGCTGATCCTATCAGAAGTGTTTCAATGTTTCCAATCTTCTCTTTTTTACTAAATTTTCTGTATGCTTTCCTTAAAGTGTCATAGGCAAAGTAATTGGTGGCTGAATAAGGAATAACCCCAATAAGACTAGGAGCAAGGCCTCTATAAAGTTCTGAAGGACCCTCTTCTTTAACTATTTTCAAGAATGCATCAAGTAGACCATTATAGACACCTCTCTGCAAAATTACCAATACAGAAACATTTTCCTTTATCTCTTATATTTTGGTACAGTGTGAAAAAATACAACGATAACCAAGTCTTAATCTCAAGTCCTATCATAGATCATGTTCATTGACAAAGAATAATGTTACTTACTTTTATGTGTATGTGCATACCTGGACAGTTAGTCGAGTTTTGAGTAACTCGAGAGGATACGTGCATATAGTTGAACTAACTCCAGCACAGGCACCGGCTATCAATGACGGAGGAATATGGAGTTTGGGTTGTTCCCCGGGCTTTGGTGATAAGCTTTTGTTAACTGTATCAAAAGCAAAAAGCTGCAGAAACAAGTGAATTATATTGAGATACACAAAAAACTTGGAAACTACAGTGTTATGAATTTAATCATTCTCTGACAGATAACAACATAATTATTTTCAAAATGAAGCACTAATTTCCAAAAACAGCTATAAACAGTAACAAGAACAAAAAGGTTGCTTTTCTCTCTCAATGCAAAAGTAAATTGCATTGTTTTCTTGCTGCATGAAAAGGGATTGAAGGAAATGTATGACAAACTAGTATAAACTTTTCTAGCTTGAAAGTTGGAAGTTTCAAAATTCAGAATATATATTTTTTTGGGGTCTGGAAACAAAAGATACTCTCTTCAATCCTAAAAAGAGGGCTATTTCTTATCAACTATGTGGACCAATATTCTATCACTAAATGAAATTAAGGAAGCTATTATCCTAAAGAAAAAGAAATCCAAGAGAAAAAAACTACCAACAATTATGGCCACCAAAACCAACAGTATTAGCTTCATCATCTATAAAACTGTTAAAATATCTTAAGATGGATGCCTTAAATGAAAAGGTAACCTCAAGAAAAGACACCAACATGGAAGAAAAACCATTTATGAGGGAAGAGTATGAAGTTCAATTGATCGCAAGATTTAACTTATGCGACATTATGTTAAAAGAGCATAAACTATATCAGCACAAGTTGCACCTTGAGTTATGTTGAAACAATTCTTTATGAAATTTTATCAACATATATCAAATGAAATAGAACACTAAACTGATAGATACAGGAATTAAAGAATAGCCGGTGAGGTTAACAAATAAGACTGAAACTTAAACAAAACAATTTCACAGGAAGGATTAATTAAGAGCAAATGCTAGCTAAATAAATACACTTTTCAGTAAGGGCAATCAGAATAGCTTGTTGAAAATGACAAGCAAATATAGCACAGACCAAGAATGAAAATAAGACTAAACATATTCTGGCCATAATTGAAGTCCCCTGATATAAACAAACACAATGAATTCAATAAATAAATTAAAACCCTCAACTTGGCCCCTACGAATCTAAGTTATTATGAATGCAAATGCGGATTACATCGAGTTTATCGATAACACAGCCACAAATGTGAATGCCAAGCCGTTGTAGAGATTCTCAAAACCACAATATTACAAATGTAATTATAATTGCAGAGTGCAATTTAAAACACTAGTAAACATATTCAAACATAAATAGATTCAATTCATAATGAAAGACTTTATTATCCAATATCCATTATAATTACATTCTAGTCTTCTTAGCTATACAAGTCAAGGAAACAATCAAGGAACACAAAATCCTTGGAATACAAAAACAAATGAAAAACATGAAATTCAAATTGATGCATATGAATTGTATTAGTTAATACCTCAATGGCCTTACTAGGAGCAACCCGAATAACATTGACGAAATTACCCCTAAACAATCCCTTCCAGCCATCATTCTTCATAATATCATGGAAAACCTCAGTGGTAGAATGGCCACTAGTTCCAACCATCAAATGGGTCCTTATAGTCTCCAATGGTGCCACCACAGTCCTTGAAACTGCCCCTGCAAATGCACCACTTATCAACCTCCTAAGTGAAGGGTTCTTCACCTTGATCTTCAGCTTTTTCTTGCTCTTATTCATAGCCCTTTCTTCTACCACAACCTCATCAGGAACACAACTAGGGTTTGGTTGTTGAACACCAAAACTCATTCCCATTTGGCCAACACTTGCAAATAAGGCTTCAGGGTGATAATAATATTGCCCTTCTTTGTTAAGACCCAGATCATAAACTGAGAAAAAAACATCTTTTTTGGCATCAAATACATGAATCCGTTTCCTACCCATAATCAATCACAACTTTGTGATAAACCCTTTTCTGTGTGTGTAATGAATAATATTCAAAACCTTTACGGGTATTATATATATGAAGAGTAAAATAACAAGGTTTTGGGAAAGATGGGAATAAGAGAAAAATGAAGAAGATTTTTGTTGCGATGAAAACAAGAGAAGAAGAAGGAGAAGAAAAGGGTTTGTTTGGTTTATAAGAAAGAGAGAAAGTAGGTGAAACAGTTTCACTGTTCTCTCTCACTTACTCACACAACATAAACATAGGAAACAAATTGGGTATAGTCTTACGTTGTTATTATATACTGCAATGTACTTGATTTGATTTGGTGAAAGAGACCCATGTATAATTTTCACGTCCTTTCAAAAAATATTCCTATTTTTTAAAATTAAAAAATTAACTAATTACTAAATTTAAATACGTTTTTATCAATATAAAAATGAATAAGATAGTATGTGTCCGGATTTAATTGGTGTCATCATAGTTATTCGGATACTTTGTTATTTTTGGTAATGTATATGGATTTTTTTGGTAGGAGTATGTATCGGTATCTAATTAGTGTATAATACCTATCTAAAAATCAATTTCAAATTTTCATAAAATAATAAAGTAAGTATAGAATTATGTATAACCCAACTTTTAGGAGGATTTTAAAGAAAAATATTATTTTCAAAGGTTTATAAATAGAAAATAAAGTGTCGAGATAATTTATCTCTTCAACCATATCCAATTTTGACACCTGTCTTTTTTGTTTTTTATGATTATTAAAATTCTAAAAAGGATAAAGTATTATCACCCATTGAGGAGATATTTTCTGTACTACCAATGCTTTGAGGATATAATTTTTGTTTCAAAATGAAAAATGAGTGAAATAAGATACGTGTCAAAAATCAGATGAATTTTAAGGACATAAGTTATTTCTTGGTATGCGAGATGACTACGATAGACCCAATTACACTGAGATAGTGTTGATGTTTTGAGCCTAAAGGTAATGAGAAATCTGAAAATCTCAAAATTGAGTACCCCATACCATGGATGAGGGTGAAGGTGTTGCAAGTGTTTTTGGGATTTTAATCATCATAAAAAACAAAACAAAAAAATATATGTGTAAAAACTAAATAGATATGAAGAAATATTTTATTCTATTATAAATAATAATAAAAAATACATGTTTGATTTCCCTTAAGCAAGGTCTCGGGTTCGAGTCTTATGGATGGAAAAAAATCCGTTGGGAGAGTTAGCCCCACGTACATGTGGATGTTCCCGGCTCAGACAGGATTGTCTCAAGTGCGAGGATACCTGCGAGAAACCAAAAAACTCTTTTAAGTTGGTATGCAATTAACATGAGTAAACAACAAATGTAAAGTGGTGTTGTTAATATAGCGTTCGTCGTGAAATCATTCAGGATATTGATATAATGAGGTTGCTGATTGTGATTGGCCATAAATATACTTAAATATTAAATTTTTAAGTTAAATAAAATTTTTCAACCAATCATGATCAATAGTACACATAGTGTCAACACTGTATGAGACAACATATATGCTCCCAATATAATGTTATAGTGGTTCAAACAGTAGTTCATTAAACCACATATAAGTGAAATTAAATGTACATATATATTATATTAACATTAACGTTGTAAAATTAATAGAGAGGATAATGACTATATTTATTTTCACTATTTGTTAAAACAAAATGTGGAACTTGGTCTTCTAACATGCTTTACAAGTATAAACTTAGGTAATAATTGTGTATTTTTTGTACTAACAAGGGAATTTTTAACCTCTTTTGGGTAAGGAATTAATCCATTTTGGGTTCGTGTTTGTACCTACTATCAAGTGTTGCTCTCAGGAGTCGAACCTTCGACCTTGGGATCTAGTGAAGCCTTACATTTTTAGACCAATGCCTTGTTGGTTAATAATAATTGTGTATTAATCTTTCATAACAATATTCGGTAAAATTTAAATCGTTGTCATTAAAGATTAATTTTAATTTTAAATGAAAATCGTTATTACGACCAATACAATTCAATTAAATATTAATCGATATGACCAATTTTCACCAATTTTTACTATTATAATTAGTGTATGGTATTAATATGAGAATAAATTCACTAGTTTTTTAATTGAGTCGATCCATATGATCCAATATTTATCACAATGCCTTTTACTTGTCTAATGTGTGAAAACACTGAAAACTAACTCAATTCAAAAAATGAGGCATGCGAATATGTAATTTCTCTTTGAATCATGATTTTCTCAATTTTTTATTTTAACGGATATCACCTAAGTTAGTCATCTAAATTCTAAATCATTTTATTATGCCAACTCAAATGACTCAACTCAATAGGCTAACTTTGTGATTTAATATTAACCTATAAAGCTCTAATCCTTAGTACACTTTCAAGTAAATGAATAACTTTAGGCTCAAATCAAATTTCATATTTCAATATCAGTTAATCGTTTCATTAAATATATATTATATATAATAAGAATATAAGATATGTATAGTTGTTAGGGATAAAATGATCATAAGGTTAACAAATAATTTATCATATAAAACAATATAGAAGGTTTTGTAGAAGAATTTAAATTATCTGTTAATTGCCTACTATTTAGCATTTTTTAATCGTATCTATTACTATATAATAAAAAAAACTCCCTCATGATATGTGTTAATCTCTCAAACCCTCATGACATGTGTCAACCTCTCATCAAAACTAAAGGTCCTCATAACATGTGTCAATCTCTCAATGACATGTATCAATCTCTCAATGACATGTATCAATCTCTCAATAACATGTGTCAATTTCTCAAAAACTCACTCATGACATGTGTCAATCTCTCAAGCTCTCATGATATGTGATTTATTTAAAAATAAAAGGAATATGATTACCTATACAATATTAAAGTATAATGTTACTATAGCAATATTAAAATAATTATAATAATATGAATCATAACATATTGTTTGTAGTTTTTTTAGAGTTAAATAATATTTATTTTTATACTAATCTTATTTTAGAATCAAATAATAATGAAATTATAAATTTATTGATGATTTTTTTGATTAATAGGATACTACTAACTATATCATGTTATGTATGTGTAAAAAACAATGTTGAGAAAGTCGAGCAAGATGTTAAACCAGTAGATGACCCATATTAAGTTTATCCGATTTAAACAGTTAAACCGTATGGTTTGACCATATGGTTTATATATAATTAATAATTTTTAACAATATGAATGCACTGGTAACATATATGTTTTTAACCATGTGAATGCACGAGCAACATACATATTCTTAATCATAAATGTACATGTAATATGTGTTCTTAATCATGCGGCAAAAAATATCGTCTCGTACAAATGTATGGGTAACTTGCTAGTTCAAAAAAAATGTTTTCCTAATATTTATTATTATTAGTTTGCAGTTGTTATCTCTCCCTCTTTTAAGGATTCTTTACACACTCATTGCATTTATTACGTTTTCAAATATCATTTTCACTTTGAAATCTAAAATCAATTAATACTATGTAATTAGTAGATAATTTAAATTCTTAACCATAAAACTATAATGTATAATTGTATATTATCATATAGGTACTTCAAATATTATAAATAATTTAATATGATAATATAATAATGTTTCTATCTCCAAATATAAACTTAAATAACATTTTTAAAAAATCACTTTTAAAAGATTTGCAAGATAATAAATAAAATAAAATATTTTTTAGAATAAAACAAAAATCATAAATTTATTGGATTATCATTTAACAATCAACTTCTCATCTAAAAATCTTATTCAGGATTTTTGGTTCACATAAAAAATTAGAAGTTATGAATGCTACACCCATAATATTATTCCTTAGAGCCTTTATGCTTTTGAGATTTACGTATTAATTTGATTCTTCTTGATGGTTAGCAACTTAATATTCCAAGAATAAAACTTTACTCCAAATGTTATTCTTCATCAATTATGCCTCAATTTAAGAATTTCATGGAAATTAGTCATTTCATAAGTTATGAAAAAAGCTCACAACTTTGCCTACCATTGTAACCATTCTAACGTGTACCTTATTATAACAAGAAAAATCTAATATCTCAATTATATCACATATTATATCTCATGTTAATAAAAACATATCATGTTAATTAAAAATTAAACATTTGTTATTATTTATATTTTTATTTTATTATCATTGGTGCATGATACAATTTGATATCCCCGAACTTGTCCCACCCAACTACATGAGTTTGATTCTCTTATTGATTGATATATGTAAGGATGATAATATAGCCATAAGCCATAATGATTAATGCAATCTAATATCTCTTTATGAATTGGCTGATCTGAGTTTGAAGCAAACGAGTAGCATCAGATTCATAATAGAACACATGAAACACATGATTTTCTTCTTTAGCCTCTACTATCTTAACCTCTTTTACCCCTTTTTTCTTCATAAACTCAGCATACATAACTCCCCTTTCCTTCAACAAATCCAAACCTGCTACATAAACCTCAATTGCTGGAAACTCACACCACACACTTTCACACAACTCTAGTTTCTCAAAATTACAACCATAGTAGTCGCGGTCCGAATCTTCGGGTATACTTAACCTCCAAAACATGTCATTCATCGCGACTTCCCCGGCCACAGACTTATCCATCTCTTTATCAGTCCTTGTCTCACTCCCAAAGTAAGGATGTATAGGCAACAACCCTTTAATTTTCACAGGACATGACCCTTTATTCCGAATTGCCTTTATAGTAACATGGTATGCAATGTTACCTCCAGCACTATCCCCAGAGAGAAACACCCTTGATAGATCAGCCTTTTGAAGCAATGGTTCATAGGTTACTTGTGCAGCAAGCCACTCGATCGAGGCATAACAATCTTCATAAGCTATAGGAAGTCGATACTCTGGCGCTAAACGATAATCGACCGAAAGAACAATGCAATTAGAAGCGACACATAAGTCACTAAGGAAATGATGGTAGCCAAGCCATGTGGTGGAGCCAATGCAAAATCCACCACCATGGAAATAAACCAAGATAGGAAGATTGTTCTCTAAGGAAGATGCATCATTGGAATGAGGAAAGAAGAGTCTTGCTGTGATTTGTTTTGATGGGTCAATGATAACATCCTTGGATTTGTAACCATTGAATGATGATTCCAAAGACAATGTGACTATTTGTGGTGCAAAGCGTTTAACCAAACCATTGGAATAGACTTGAAGAAAGCTTGGTGCTTCTGCAATTAAAGACATTTTGGTTTGGAATGAATGGTTGTAGTAGATAGTAGATGGTATAGGAAAGATTATGAGGTTTTTAGGGATTTTATATAGTTAACAAGAATTCACATTGTGGATGTTGTTTTTATATATGATGCATTCTTGGTGTTTATGGTTGGACAATATTTGGTATATATGATGTTTGGTTGGTCATGTAAACTACATTGTGGTATTAAATTTTAGAAGGTTATGTTCCGATACATCTCTGTTCTCGGATTCTTATGATGTTAATGAAAGAAAAAGAAATGAGGACGCGCCAGGTAGGGGTCGAACCTACGACTTTCTGCTTAGGAAACAGACGCTCTATCCACTGAGCTACAGGCGCTACTTGTTAACCAACAATATATAACACATTTAACAACTATACTATAATAAAAGAACAACCTAACTTACAAAAATTGATTCATGTTGGTAATAAAAAAAGGTCATAGTTTCCTTCTTAAAATGTGATAGGAACTATAGCAGCAGTATTGATGAGAAAATGAAAAGTGCAAGGAAATTGTATATTGATAGTTAAAGAGCAAGATTACAATGTAAGAAAATGGTGACAAGAGTAGTATGATTGTCCATTTCCTCCCTTGTGACACTGTCACCCTAAAGTTCCCAATCATTGCCTGATTATTCTGCATTTCCTCTCCTCCTTAAATTCCCTTATGTGTTCTCTCCCTCCATTATGATGCCACGTGTGTAGTTAGTTACTACCATGTGCAACAGATTTTCCTTCTTCATTTGATACCATTTTGCCCCTATCCTTCTTCCTTTTCCTCTGCTATACCCTTGTGATTTGTGGCCCATCAATACCCTCCCCAACGAGCAATACCTTGTCCTCAAGGTGGAAATCCGGGAAGGTAGAACGGAACAATTCAAATTCTTCCCACGTGCTGTCATGGACGGGAAGGTCAGTCCATTGGTTTAAGACCTCCGTTTGACCATTCAACAATTTTCGTCGCCCCAAGACTTTGTCAGGAACCACTAACAACTCCCATTCTGCTGTCAGCCCAGCAAGAAGTTGTTGACTCGGTACACTGGAAGGAGGAGCAGATTTTAGTTGAGAGACGTGAAAGACGGGGTGCACCCGTGAATACTGTGGTAGCTCGAGTCTATAGGCAACAGCTCCAATGCGTTCCAGAATCGTGAATGGTCCATAGAAATGCGGGCTGAGTTTCTCATTGAGCTTTTGAGTTAAGGAACGCAACTTGTATGGTTGTGCCTTTAAATAGACCATGTCCCCCACCTGATATTCCACTTCACGCCGTTTTTTAACAGTCTGATCACGCATCCTTTGTTGCGCCTTAGCCAAACTAGCCTTTAACTCATCAAGAATCACGTCACGTTCCATCAATAAAGTATCCACATCAGCTACCCGTGTGCTCTCTTTATGAAACGGAATGATCGTGGGAGGATCCCGACCATATAATGCCTTGAACGGGCACATATTAATAGAAGCATTATGGGAACTATTAAACCACAATTCTGCCCAAGCTAACCATTGTGGCCATTTTCGAGGATGCTCATTCACAAAACAGCGTAAGTATGTTTACAAAGTACGATTAATTACCTCCGTTTGGCCATCCGTTTGAGGATGGTAAGCAGAACTGAAACGCAGTTTGGTACCGGCCAACCGAAATAACTCCTTCCAAAATAGACTGAGAAAGATCCGGTCACGATCAGAAACAATCGAACTAGGAAAACCATGTAGACGAATCACCTCTTTGACAAAGACTTGTGCAACCTCCTGAGATGTGTAAGGATGAAGTAACAGAATAAAATGAGCAAACTTACTCAGTCTATCCACTACGACCATGACTGTATCACCACTCTTTGTCTTAGGAAGCCCCCCAATGAAATCCATGGAGATGTCCTCCCAAACATGGTTAGGAATTGGAAGAGGTTGAATAAGGCCAGCTGGTCTCAATGCCTGATACTTATTTTGTTGACACACTAAGCAATCAGCCACAAATTTTACGATGTCTTGACGCATTCCCTTCCAATGAAAAACCAAAGCCAACCGTTTGTAAGTTCTGGCCACCCCCGAATGCCCACCCCATGGAGAGGCATGGAATTCCTCTAAGAGCAATGGAATACGTGCAGATTGGGTTGGTAAAACCAAACCCCTTTGTACCATAAGCATCCTTTGGATATGGAATATAAGGGATGAGATTTGGGGTCCCGAACGACTTCCTGCATGAGCTGTTTCAACTTGTCATCTGCCAAAACTTCCTCGGCCAACTCTATCAATCCACATTGGTCACCAGGGATGTAGACTTGTATTCCATAACTCTGGACAAAGCATCTGCCACCCTGTTTTGAGCACCCGACTTGTAATGGATTTCAAAGTCAAAACCCAATAATTTGGTAACCCACTTTAACTGATCACCGGCCTATATACGCTGCTCCAACAAGAATTTGAGACTTTTTTGATCTGTTCGAATAATGAAATGGTGTCCCCACCAAGTATTGGCGCCATTTCTGGACCGCAAACACGATGGCCATTAATTCTCTTTCGTATGCTGATTTCAGTTTTGCTCGTGCGGATAGAGCCTGACTCACAAAGGCTAAGGGCCTACCCTGCTGCATGAGGACAGCGCCTATACCAATTCCCGACGCATCCGTTTCAATTTCGAAAGGCATATTGAAATTCGGAAGAGCCAAAGTGGGTAAAGAGACCATAACTTGTTTCAAGTTGTCGAAGGCCGCTTGAGCTTCCGTGGACCAGAGGAACTTATCTTTTTTCAATAACTGTGTCAAGGGACGAGCTATAATACCATAGTTTTTAACAAAACGCCGATAGTATCCGGTAAGACCCAGAAAACCACGCAACCCTCGAATATCTCTCGGAGGAGGCCACTTTTGCATTGCATCGACCTTGTCGGGATCGGCCTGAATACCACTTCCCGAGATTAAGTGTCCTAAATATTCCAACTGGACAGCCCCAAAACAGCATTTCTTATAGTTAACCCACCACCTGTGTTCCCGAAGTGTTTGAAACACCCTCTCCAAGTGTTGAAGATGAGTGTCCATGTCAATGCTGTACACCAAAATGTCGTCGAAAAAAACTAATACAAACTTCCTCAAGTATGGTCGAAAAACATCATTCATCAGAGCTTGAAAAGTTGATGGTGCGTTAGTGAGCCCAAACGGCATCACTATATATTCGTAGTGACCTTCGTGAGTCCGAAAGGCCGTTTTTGGAATATCTTCTTCCTTCATCCGAATCTGATAATACCCTGATTTGAGGTCCAATTTAGAGAAAAGGGTTGCACCACCTAACTCGTCCAACAATTCTTCTATGATGGGTATTGGAAATTTGTTAGGCACCGTAACCGTGTTTAGAGCTCTATAATCCACACAAAACCTCCATCCCTCATCCTTCTTTTTCACCAAGATTAGTGGACTTGAGAACGGGCTCACGCTGGGTCTAATCATCCCTGCTCTTAACATATCTTTCACAAATTTCTCAATCTCCTCTTTGTAACTATGCGGATGTCTATAGGGTCGAATATTGGGAATTTCGGCCCCATTCTTCAACACAATTGCATGATCACAGGACCTTTGTGGAGGCAAGCTCTTAGGGTCTTGAAAGACATCTTCAAAGTTCTGGATCAGAGGTTGTATACCTTCCGGTACGTTCATCTCAGCGGACACCATCATACTCATCATACCAAACTCCACATAATATGCTTCTGCCTCATTACGCATCTCCTTCATGATGGCTTTGACCGAAGCTACTGTTTTGGACAATGAAGGATCCCCCCTCACTTCGATGATCTTTCCCTTATCTTGAACTTCCATTAAGTAATTCCCTAAATCAGCCGTGAATTTTCCAAGGCATTTCAGCCATTTATACCCCAAGATCACATCCACCCCTACTAGTTCAAACAAGTAAAAATCATGCACTACCTTTAAGGTAGGAAGTTGAAGTTCAACACCTCTGCAAACCCCTTGACTCCCGAGACGCTGACCATTGCCCACCTCTACGTAATACCCCTGCGTGTTTTCTGTAGAGATCTGCAATTCTTCAACAATTCCAGGTGCTAGAAAATTGTGTGATGCTCCTGAATCCACCATCACAATAACTCTCTTATTTTTTATAGTCCCCCACAGTTTCAATGAATTTTTTGAAGTCATGCTCGCAATGCTACTAACGTTCAATTGTAGGTTGAACTCTTCAGGGATTTCTTCAGTTGTCTCTTCTCCTTCTTCGTTTTCCTCCATTTGCCCCAACAATATGATGTGAAGTTTTTTATTGCGACAAATGTGTCCTGGGAAATACTTCTCGTCGCAACGGAAGCATAAGCTACGCCTCCTTTTTTCGATTTCTTCTTCCTTGGTCAACCGTCTGAACCCTATTCCCCGTCGGTTTCCCCCTGGACCTTCATTTTCGCGAACATGAGTTCCTCCTCTCACCTCTGTGTTCTCTGATTTTCCCAGGTTTGCTTTGTGTGTTTCCTTGTGACTAAAAGTCACGTGACTTTCAGAAGGTGATTCTTTAAAATCTTGGGTCCCGGCCCAGCGCCCCACTAATGCAGGTTTAGTGAACCCAGATCCAACGTTTCGGTTCGGGTACCCATGAGACCGGCCCAAAACCCGGTTTCTTTCTTCAACCCGTTGTGCCATCCCCATCAATTCATTCAGATCTCCAGTTCCCCTCATCCTCACCTCTGCCTTAATGTCCTCCCTAAGACCATTCATAAGGACCCCTTTCATAAATTCTTCATCAGCGAAACGAAGGGGTGCCGAACGGAGCTCAAACTCCTCCAGGAACTCCATGACCGTCCCCCTCTGTCTCAACCCCATCAACGCTTCATATGGGTTCTCCGACGAAGCTATTTGGAAACGACTCATTAAAGCTTGCCGGAATAATGGCCATCTTACTGTCGCCACCGTTCGTGATTCCCACCACTGGAACCAGTTTAAAGCCTTCCCCTCCAAGCATACAACTGCAGTGTCCACCTTTTCATCATCTGGAACGCGATTGATTTCAAAGTAACGTTCCACTCGGTAAATCCATCCATGCGGGTCCTCTCCTGAAAAATATGGTACCTCCACTCTCTTCACTCTTTCTCCTCTTCTAGTCTCTTCCTCCCCGTGGGCCCACTCTCTCTGGTGTCTCCCTTCGCGGTTGCTATTTTCCCCGATACCTTCTCGTCCCATTCCCCTTATTTCTCCGACGGTTTCCTCCAATCGGTCCGTAACCGATTTCATTAACATCTCCAGTTGTTGCCTCAAAGTTTCTTGAAAAGAGCTTTGCATTCCTTCTAATCTTTTTTCCACGTTTTCTATTCTGTTTTCCATTCTTGTTGATACCATCCAGAGGCTCCCAAGATCGGGAGCTCTGATACCAACTTGATAGGAACTATAGCAGCAGTATTGATGAGAAAAGGAAAAGTGCAAGGAAATTGTATATTGATAGTTAAAGAGCAAGATTACAATGTAAGAAAATGGTGACAAGAGTAGTATGATTGTCCCTTTCCTCCCCTGTGACACTGTCACCCCAAAGTTCCCAATCATTGCCTGATTATTCTGCATTTCCTCTCCTCCTTAAATTCCCTTCTGGTTTGTATTCTCTCACTCCTTTATGCTGTCACGTGTGTAGTTAGTTACTACCATGTGCAACAGATTTTCCTTCTTCATTTGATACCATTTTGCCCCTATCCTTCTTCCTTTTCCTCTGCTATACCCTTGTGATTTGTGGCCCATCAAAATGAAACAATATAAACAAAAACTAAAATAAACCTTGCTTGTATATCAGATGTTTGATATATGTTATATATATGGAAAGGGCTTTTGTAAAAGCCGAGAAACACATCCTTTATATAGAAAAAAACCACTAACTGATAAGTAACAATAAACAGTGTTAGACACACAATACAAAAGTCTTGGGTTTTCCAAAACAATTAAAATTTTAAAAAATTATTGGGTTTAATTGTGATAAACTTTGTATATCTTAAGGTCATTCTAAAGTGGCAAACCCTATTGAGGCATGTGCATAACCCTAGGTCTGGCTGGTTTGAGTTCAGGCAAAAAAAGTTTAGAATAATTAAAATTGTTTGACTTAGATTAATAGACCATAGTCACTTGATACACAATACGGATACGCGATTTGTACATGGTACACGTAGTATGGCCACTTCGATATGTGGCACGTAAAGTAAATAAGTAAATCATGTAACTATGTATAGAGAAGGGAAAAGTCTTCTTTCTTTTACATCAAAACGTAATCCCCCAAGAGCCAGAAGTAGCAATCCATGCAACAGCATAGATGAGTATGGATTACAAGATTTGAAATCATCACTTTCCATCTCTTACTAACTTACAGTTTCATATGAATATATATACAGTATCAAGGGCTAACATTCAACACAGTTAAAGCAGTTCATGAAATCTAAAAGCCAGCTGCAAAATTTTGTCCATTAGAAAAACAAAAAGGGAAGAACAATCAAGCTATATGTATCTACCATCACACACTGATCCACAAAAGAGGTCATGCTTCCATCCGAATTCACTTTGAATAAGGTACTCAACATTGAAAAGGACATCGTTGAACAGGATCTACGAGGAGACGGAAAATCAGTAGCTATCGCATGTTATTACTATGATCTATTTGGCTGTTTGCTCTAGAACAGATAAACAGACCGTGCTAAGATGGAGAGTCAATGTCTATCCCGGGATTGGATTTGGTGCCTTAAAAACATGGTGACATGGGTGATTTTGACAAATCTAATGCGTTGGATTAAGACTAGACGGCTTAGATTAAGATCTCAACATATTAGAATTAAAACACAATTCGGGATCTAATTCGTCCGATCTTTATTCTTTAATCCAACAGCTCGAATTTGTCAAAGTCACTAAAGTTCACCATTTCTGAAGTCTCCAAATCCATCCTGCCCGGCATTACTCCTAGGATCTAATTGGCTGCTTGCTCTAGAGCAGTTACTTTCGTTCAAGCCTCTTCCAGAGCCTTGTTATGCAGAGGAGGCAATGAATACATGCTTACAGTTGAGCTTCCACCCCTAATCTGCTCCAAGGTTTGAAGTGCTGATTGAGTTAGTTTGATGAACATGTTCTCCATGCTTTCAATTTCAGCAAGTTCTTTGGGAACCTGCACCAGTATCTCTTTATTTTCATCCGCAGTTATGGAGCCACACCCGCCATCCTCATAAAACTTACTAATTGATAAAGACGGGGCTAGAGACCTATTTTTCGGGAAAAGAATACTTAGCATCACCTCACACTCCTTTACAAGCTTGTTAAGCACATCGATTTTGAAGAAGGGCTGGTTCAAGACATCTTGGATAAAAGGTAGGCGAATTAGTGCCCCGGTTCGCTTATCATATTTCTTTATTATCTTCACTAGACCTGCAAAAAGAGCGGTGGGAGATGAGATAGAAGAATAAATAATCATTCTAAGCATTCATCACCAAAAACCCTCCTAATCCCATATCTTATATTACCACATACTGAATTCATTGTACCGCATATCTATCGAAAAGTTCACAAAAGTCTCATAAAAAATTAATTGAAACAGTGACAAACTACGTACCTAGTGAACCACAGAACCATAACCATGTCGTACCCATACCATATACCAGGTAACTATGCTTAATCCAACAAAATTCCCTTCTATGAAGGAGCTATTTTGAAAACATAATACACATTTATATTTTACTTTCCAACCATAGCCTTTTATTACTCGTGTTTTTCCCATCTATTCCTCCATTTCTCTTTAATTCAGTTTCCAATATACATTAGATGAGTTATTTTACTGAAATTATATCTAATTTTTACTACATAGTACATAGTACATAATCTGAAACATGAAAAGATATGGAATAAAAAAATACCTGTGTAGTTAAGTGCAGTATAATTCTCAAGCAAAACCATTTCTCCATGAAAATCCACAATTTCCCTCCATATTGACATCAACTCCATATTTGAATCCTTAGCATCAGCAACTCTCTCTTGCAACTCCTGCATCACAATTTGTTCTTATTATATATGAACTATGAAGATTATATAAACATGGATATATATATATATATATATACCTTCAATTTGATGATGTATTCTTCTTCCTTATCAACAAAGAATGAATTGAACTTATCAATCTCCAATTCCAACAATTTGAGAAAATCCTTAACTTGTTGGGAAACTTGAAGAGAGGAATGATGAGGATCGATGAGCTTCAATTGCTTCTTCAAATCTTTGTATGATAAGAACTTGTCTCGCCATTCAGGTAGGGTTTGTTCTATCTGATTACTCAGAATCTTCCAGAACTTCATCCTTCAATTCAATTCAACACTAAATTACAAGATCATTCAAAACCTAAATAATCAAAAATGGGTTTGGGTTCCAAATTTAGAATATTCGTCATGATTGGGGGAATTTCGATTTTCGAATTTTCGAATATTCTTCTTTTTATTGGTTTCATCTCAACCAATAACTATCTCATATTCATAGTTTCTCACTTCTCTACATGTCTGTTTCTCTTTCTTCATAATTTGTTCATTTCTTCTCTCAATAAAATAAATTTAATTCAAGATTTTAGTTTTTACATATTCTTTTTTTGTAATATCATCGTTCAACTGTATTATAGTATGAGAAGAAATATGTTTACACCAAGAGTTTTTATATTATCATTGTATCATTCACTATTAATATTTAATTATTATTGACTTTAAAAATAATAATTCAAATGAATAGTAGTTGATAAAGTGCATGTGTATAAATCTTTACATCGTCAATATATTTGAATAAAGAACTAATCTCTTTTCAGAGTGTCTGATTGTCTCTCCGAAAAAGTATCGTTATCATGAATCGAACACTTCATTGTGGAAATCTAGCAGAATCTTAATTAATAATTAAATGATTAACAAATTAACTAATAACATCTCATTCTATAAGGAATAATATTATGAGCATACCAAAAAATATAATTGTGTTGGGCTGAAGCTCGAACACAAACCGAGCTGAGCTAGTCCGACGATGCCAAAGGAGGTGATGTTAGGTGCGTGCATAGGTGGTTTTGATTATGTATATTTTCGCCCACCATAAAACCCTTGTACCTCTTAGGGCACATCTAGAGAATACACTTTAAAGCTTATAAATACTCATAAAGTGTTTCCACCATCCTATGTGAGCCTTGGTTTTTTCCATTTAACACCCAAATGTCCTAGTTGGGTCATTTGTTTTAGCATAAAATGAAAAGTTGAATTCTTCCCAAGATAAATTACAATTTGACTATCACAAAATAATAAATATTTGTGTTGGACAAAACCAAGTTCCCGCAAGAGTTTCTTCACCCAAAGCAACTCATTACATGATTTTGTAATGACATTGAACTTTGTCTCGATAGTAGACAACATAGCACACTTATGTAATCTAGATTGTCATGTCACAACCCCCCTACAAACTTAATCAAGTAATCTAAATAAAAACATAAAATAAATAGAAGAGAAGAAAACAAGAGAATTTGGTAATGAGGTTCGGCCAATTGTTTCTATATCTTCGGGAGCGCTAAACAGCTACCAAGATATTATTAGAGAATAAGGTTTACAAATCCTAGCACACCCATGAGCCCAACTACTCATGAGAGTGTTTCTATTTGATGTTTATATTTGGTCCACATTACAACAAGGAACTTGAATCTAACATATAACATTGATAGTCTATTATATTCTAATACTAGGTAATGTGAGACTTCATATAATAACATATATCAAACATTCCCAACAATTGCCACCTTTGATTGAAATGGACGAATATTTCGCTCCTTAAGTAATCTACACAAAAATCTCCATCTTAGTGAATATATGACTTCACCTTGCTCAATGTCTAATTCTCTTTAACAAATCCTCCACATAAGAGTCTGCTCCCCTACAACATAAACCTTTTGAGTATCATTGACGATGTTACCAAGAACCTAGCTCTCTGAACATGTAGTGCAGCTTCTCATATCACCTTCAAATGGAACACACCACCTAGCCACCTATTGCTAGAAAGTCTTTCGATATATTGGAACTTCTACACAAGAATTTACCAACAATCGTCATCTTCAATACTCAGTCAAACTGAACCTTAGAGCTTCCTTAGAAAGCCTCAACTGCTACCACCATTGTCTACTCCGACAATCCTAGTTCAAAAGAACTATCATACTCCACCATAAGGAGTATATCCACAACACACACTTTGCGTCAATACTAACTAATGTCTATGTCACATCCTTGCATCCAAGCCAATGCTCATATCACACCCTACATCTCTACCAATGCTTGTGTTACAATTTGCATCAAAACCAATACTCATGTTACACTCTACAACAAAGTCAGGCATTGCCCATGTGCTTTTGTGGATCTGCTAACGATTAATATCATTCACTATGATGTACTAGACATGCCATTAGGATATTCCACTCCTCATCTCAAATGAGATCATTTTCTCAACATCTAGAGAGATATTATCAGCACTTGTCTCAAGGCCAAACTCAACACATGAGTCTCTTTCTCCACCTTGATCCTAATTCAGTACATGAATTTCTGGATTCTAGATCAACATATATCGCCCCCATCATATTTCCGTCATGTTTTCTTCTCCTTCAACTCATCTACTTTATCCTTGTATAGTACCTTTGACGGACCTTGTCGAACCAACACGTTCTTCACCCTCACTTGCCATAATCTGGCGTCTGGGCTAAGAGCCACCTATCAATTGGCTCTGATATCAATTGTTGGTGCAGCGAAAGCGATCCTTGTGTTGTGTTGGCCACAAGCAATCAAATAAAGAACATAGAATAAATAGAATAGAAGAAACAAGAGAATTTATTAACGGGGTTCGACCAATTGTGCCTACATCCCCAAGATCATTGAGCGGCTAACAATATACTATTAGAGAATACAGATTATAAGCATTAGCACACTTATGGACCCAACTGCCCATGAAGTGTTTCTATTTGGTGCTTATATCTAGTGCACATTTCAAGAAGGAACATGAGTCCAATATATAACATTAATATTTTACTCTATTCTAATGCTAGGCAATGTAGAACTTCATACAATAATATATTTGAAACATTCCCAACATTATTATCAAGAGAAGTGATACAAGTAATTTTGTCAAGGGGTGATGTACTTGTTCCAACCAAATAGTAATTGTAGTTTTGTAGGTACAAATTGATTCTTATGAGAGAAAGATCCACTTACTTCAAGATTAAGTTTTAAAAACTTAATCAAGGAGCAAATTTAAGAAACTTATGCCACATCTTAGTTTTCAATTATAGGAAAATCTAATAATTTATATCTATTTACTAATTCAAACCATTGAATTTCTCTAGAATTAATGGTTAAGATGTGAAGTACGTTTTTTAAACATCTAAGAGACTCTCCTCCCTTCTTTATAATAAAGTCACCAGAAAGATATCATTCATGCCTTAAAAAAAGTGTGGAACAATTTAATTCCTATAAAATTGGACTAAATAGGGTGTAATCAATTTTTAAGGATCATTGTCTTATGAAAGAAAATATTTGGGATTATTCTATAATTTTACTTTTACGGGGACAAATAAACAAATTTTCAATGAACTATTTTGTGATTTTATTTTTTGGGGCTAAATTTGGTGGAAAAAAAATTCTAAAGACTAAATTGAGTTTTATGGTAAAAGAAATATTTTAACCTTAAATTTTTTTTATCTCAACAATTGATTTCTCATTGGTTCAAAATCATAAATCAAACATCTACTAATATTATTTGTGGGCAAACCCATCAAACTTGATACCAACACCTTAAGAGAGAAAGATATACTAGAGTTGATATGAAGATTGATCTCGTAAGCCAATTGTGAGACAATACAAACTTGGATTGAATTCGTAAAGTAATGTATGAGAACATGCATACGATTCTATGTATTCATATGCAATTTTATTCATTTGTTTGGTATAAGTATATTTTCCACGAATAAAGATTCAATCAACCAAATCTATATTCACCGATAATATGAAGTAAGATATTAAATTGAAATAATCTAATTCCCTTATGTATTTGTAAAATTAATTAAAATTTGCCTATGTCATTAAAAATAATTAAGTAGTAGTTAGTGTGATGAAGTTGGGTCAACAAATTGTTAATTACTCTTATGCCTTAACTTGTTTGCATTGTATAATAACTTTGTATGCAAGATACGTTGCATGTTGGACACAATGATTCAGTGTATTCTCACGTACCATAGTACCATAGTACCATATTCTTCACAAATAACAACCCTTCATGTTTTCTCTTTCCTCACCACTTTCTCTCTCTTCTTTTTTTTTTGCCCTATTTGATAGGGTTGAAGCTCTAATTTCTCATCCATTATTGTTCCAAACACTCGCAAATCGTATTCAATTTTTTTTTTCTTTTTCTTCTCTGTCTTTTTTGCTCTCTTAAGAGTGTTTTTTCGTGGAGAACGTTGCAGGTGTTTTGAGCTGTGCCCATGTCTAAAGTTCTCGCCTTTTCTAGTTAGTTTATCGATTCATCTTCTGTTTTATTCAATTCATCGCTTTATTTCATGATGGGTATGTTTGTGTCAATGATTGTTTTGTTTAATCTGCTTTATTATAAAAAATAGTAATTTTTATTTTTTAATTCCTTAATTGCCCTTAAATTTCTTAATCTGTTATTGTCTTGGATCATCATATAAAGTTGCGAATCATATGAAATTTCAATTGTTAATCAAAGTTTTGTTTTTTAACATGCTAGCATTCTAAGTTAAGAGGCCTTATTTTAATTGATTAGTATTTGGATCTGATAACTTATGTGTAAACAATTCAGAGTCTAAGCAATTTAGGTGATATTGATATAGAATTTTAGATAATCCAGCATGTAATTGTTTTAACTGTTTTTCTAATTTATATTTATTTCTTGGTCTTCACTGGAAATTGAATCCTGTATTAATTTTTTTCAGCTGCTTTTACTTTCAGTAATTTATTTTTTATTGATCTGATGATAGTAAATTGGTTGAAAGAAGATGTTAATCTGTTGGTTCTGGAGAACGCGAAATAATTCTTGAATTGACTTATCCAGTTTTCTGTTGCTTCCTGATTTTTAATGTTATTCCATTTAATGGTTAAACCTACATGTTTTTTATGTTTATATGCTCAGTTTGTTCTTTCTTAATTTGGCATGTGTTTTGCTTTTCAGGAGGTGCTGATTTTTGCCCTGGTGGTTCAATATTCGCCGATGACGAGGACGCAAGCTTCTTCCTTCCTCGTGGCCATCAAGTGGATGTTTACTTCCCTACTCGGAAGAGATCACGCATCAACGCTCCATTTGTTTTCAGTGGAGAATTGTTTGATCAGAAGCATAAAACTTCTTTTGAATCTTTGCCAGATGAATGCCTCTTCGAGATCTTTAGAAGGTTGCCTGAAGGTGAAGATAGGAGTGCTTGTGCTTGTGTTTCCAAGCGTTGTCTAACACTTCTAAGCAACATTTGTAAGAATGAAATCTGCAGCAACATAAAAAATATCAGACCGGAGAACGGGTTCAGTGAAAAGGGTCACGAATTCGGAGGTGAGGGATACCTCTCGAGAAGCTTGGAAGGGAAGAAGGCAACTGATGTTAGACTTGCAGCCATTTCTGTTGGGACTGCATCTCGTGGAGGATTGGGGAAGCTTTCTATCCGTGGAAGCAATTCAGATCGTGGTGTGACTAATCTAGGACTTAAAGCAGTTGCTCATGGATGTCCTTCTCTAAAGACTCTTTCTATATGGAATGTTGCTACCATCGGTGATGGAGGCCTAATTGAGATTGCTAGTGGATGTCAACAACTAGAGAAGCTCGACCTTTGCAAGTGCCCCACAATTTCCGACAAGGCTTTGATTGCAGTTGCAAAGAACTGCCCAAACCTGGCCGAGTTATTGTTGGAATCATGTCCAAACATTGGTAATGAAGGTCTAGAAGCTATTGGCAAGTGCTGCTCCAATCTAAGGTCTATATCTATCAAGGACTGCACCAGTGTCAGTGATCAAGGAATTGCTAGCTTGTTTTCTTCGGCTTCTTTGTCTCTGACAAAGGTGAAGCTCCAGGCACTGACTGTTTCCGATCTCTCTCTGGCTGTTATTGGACACTATGGCAAGGCAGTTACAGATCTCGTCCTTAATTTCCTCCCAAATGTCAGTGAGAGGGGTTTCTGGGTTATGGGTAACGGTAATGGATTGCAGAAACTAAAGTCACTTACAGTTGCCTCATGCCAAGGTGCAACAGATATTGGGCTTGAAGCTGTAGGAAAGGGTTGTCCAAATATGAAAAGTGCCCACCTTCGTAAGTGTGTGTTTCTCTCGGACAACGGGCTGGTGTCATTCACCAAGGCTGCTGTAACATTAGAGAGCCTACAGTTGGAAGAGTGCCACAGTGTTACCCAAAACGGGTTTTTTGGTGTCCTTTTCAACTGTGGTGCAAATTTGAAGGCTATATCACTCGTAAGCTGCTTTGGGATCAAAGATATGAACTTGTCGTTGTCATCAATATCTCCATGTGAATCACTTAGATCATTATCAATCTGTAACTGCCCTAGTTTTGGCAACACTACCCTATATGTACTTGGAAAGTTGTGCCCCCAGCTTCAGTATATTGAGCTGACCGGACTTGAGGGACTGACAGATGACGGATTTCTTCCGCTGCTCAAGAGCTCTAAGGCTGGTCTGGTTAAAGTTAATCTCAGTGGTTGCGTAAATCTGACAGACAAATTAGTTTTATGCTTGGCCAATCTGCATGGTTGGACTCTTGAGACTTTGAACCTCGACGGTTGTAAGAATATCACTGATTCTAGCTTGATGGCCATTTCCGAAAATTGTCCATTTCTCTGTGATCTGGATGTTTCTAAATGTGCTATCACTGATTCTGGAATTGCAGTCCTGGCTGATGCAGAACAGTTCAATCTGCAGGTTCTTTCTATATCAGGCTGCACTTTGGTTTCTGATTGGAGCTTGCCCGCATTGAGAAAATTAGGTCACACTCTCTTAGGACTAAACATCCAGCATTGCAATGCAATCAGCAGCAGCACAATTGACATGCTTTTGGAACTTCTTTGGAGGTGTAAGATCCTCTCCTGAGCGGGAAGACTTAATCTCTCTCTCTCTCTCTCTCTTTCTCTGTAGATTAAGTCAGGATCGGAACGGAAATCTCGTACTGGTTTTATGATGTGTTCAGCAGTAGTTTTTGGGTCCATTACAGTGGGTCTTGATCATCCAGTAACTCGGTTTGAACCTTTTTTCAGAGCATGCAGCCATTCAACTTTTTTACTTTAGCAGGTTTCCTTCAATTCGGAATCTGTTCAAAGTTTTTTTGGTATCCAAGCCACTTTTTAAATGACTGCATTGCCTCTGATAACATAGTTACCAGGTTCTGGAGTTAAAATCTTTCTTACTATGATGTTTTTTTTTGCTTACCAAACATATCAATGTTTGGGTCTCACTTTTATTCAAAGTGTCAATATATGTTGTTAGGGTTGCTGAAGTTGTCAAGTGTGGAGTTATGAAGCCTTGTTTTGAGGGGATTTGGCTGTGGCAGCAAGTTATACAGTCCTGCCATCACAATCTTCTTCTCATTTTGGGAAGGATTGTTTTTTATACCAAGTCCCTAGTTTTTTAAGGCTTCATTTTTTATGAGCTTGTAATTGCAACTTCTTCCTTATTGTGCAATGATGTTATACATTCTGCCCTTTGTGTTGTATGCTATATTATGAGAAGTAATGGAATAAAATTTGTAGTTTCATTGTAAAACTGGATAATCTTTCTGTACTTTGATTGTATTGGTTTGTCCACAAAAGGTAGCTCAATTGGATAAACTGGAAATATTATTGTATTAGGAGTCACTCTTATAATATCTAATTGCTATTTAGATTACCAATATGGCATTGATCTAGTGGCTCGGTAGATTCATAGGATGACTAAAAGGTCAAGGGAGTTCTTATACCTAACTTCAATTGATTAAAACTATTGATATCATCAAATTCATTAACCCACCATGGTTTTATATAATATGTTTCAACTTTCAACTAATACAAGGCAAGTGGTGCTTTATATTGGTGGCCATTATGAGACTTAAAAATGGAACATGCACTTCACATGCATTGTCATGTAAAACTATGATTCATGCACACTCACCAAATATATAATAAAAGAAAAAAGATCATTCATGATTCAAGCACCATTATGAAAGTCTCCACATGACTTCTAAGTCTCCACATGACTTAACATAAGAAGCTTCCCTCTACATTCCTGGTGAAGGAGAACACATTTTCTGTTCCAAAAAATGTGTCACTATTCCATGTATCACTTGGTATAATTTGTTAAGAAAAATATATTTAAATTAAAATTTTAATAATTAAGTATTTTTTTGACCAACCAGAACAAATGTCGCATGGAGTGAGACATTTTGTGAGACAGAAGATGTATTCCTTTTTTTCCCTCCTTAAATAGTAAAAGCCTATACAATAAACACAGGAGTTAAGTTACAACACAAACAGCTTCTTTCATGTCATAATGCCAATTGATGTATTGAACCATGAAAAGGGTAAACTTTCTCAAATTTTTCATTAACATAAACTAAAATAACTTGCAGAACAGTTACATACATTGTTGCAAGCAAAAAAGAGAATCATAAGGACCAAACCAGCAATCTTGAGAGTAATAAAAACATACAAAAAGAAACAATGCTGCTGAGATAAGATGACAACACAAACCAGGCAAATCTGCAAACTCTTGATGTCAAATAATCTTTCATATGCTTTTATAATATATATTTACCAAATAAAACCAATCTCTCTGACACAAACTTTCTGTCTGCTTAATGTTTTGCTGTTATAGGTTCTTGAGCAAAGGCAAGCTGAGGATTCTTTTCAACCACTAGATCACCGTTCAAAAGAGACTGCGCTTCACTCGGCTTGTCTGAATCAACCACATTCAGGGGCAGAGCCTCAGTTGTCTCGCTAGGCAAGGTACTATCCTCTTCATTGGTTGCTGGTATTGCAATTTTCTGTTCCTTTGTAGCATTGGATGACTTGACATTTTTTTTTGTCGCACTAGATACGGTCTTTTCAACCTTCCTTGCTTCAGATGAAGCGGGCACAGTCTTTGAATTTGATGAATTGAGCCTCCTAGTAGCAAGTTGAGCCGGAAGAGATCTTCGTAGTGGCTTCGTTGGATGGACAAGAGTAACTCCTTTAGTAGGAGGATTATTGCCCTGAGACATTTTCTCGTTGAAAGTTAAACGACCTTGTTTAGAACTGCTGCTAGTGTTTCCATCCGACTCAGAATTGATTGAACTCTTCTTGCGACCAAGCTTGGGAGATTTAGGTCTTGTAGTCGGTATCTACATTAGTAATGTCCAAATACTAAAAAAATTTAACTTCCCAAATGAGATAACAAAACTTGCCGACTCAAAACAAAAGACAAGGATCAATTGGTCCAGACACCAGAAAAAAAGCATAATAAATAAACAAAAGCTATTCTTGTTCACAATGACATGTCAAATGAGCAAAATGAGGAAGGCAAACTCAATTCAAGAGTTAAAAAGGCATTAGAAAAGATTTTCAAACACTTCCACAACATTCAAATATTTATTGATAGAAAGTGGTTATGAAAAGAATTTGCACTCAGCCACAAGATATTCGAGGCCGGCAAATTGAACACTCCTACGGCCCCATTTAAGCATCTAACTGATAAAAGGGCTAGTTTAAAATATTGACCAAGTCTAAGTCACATCAGTTAAGATGCAGTCAATCAGCTTATTAACCTTCAGTTTGTGCATAAGACAAAAAGACCACACCTAACGGAGTAGTTAATAAGTGAATTTACATAAAACCAGTTGAGTTCAAACATTTTGTAATCACAGTTCAAATACCTATGAGTGAAAAGAAAACTTTCATCAGCTAAAAGAACTCTTTACCAATTGTTTTCAGAAGATTGTTGTATGCTTTGTCTCTCTGAAGCCACATGCAATATGTGGGTGTGTTTGCATCTGTGCACATTCACATAGCAGCAAACCCATAGAAAAACATACACTACATATGGCTTCGAAGCACATAATAAACTTCTGGAAACAATTAGTGCAGACACATGCATGTAATCAAATGGAGAGGGGTACTCCCAAACACACACACACATATATATATATAGAGAGAGAGAGAGATGTACCTTCTTAAGCTCCACCTTAGGAGGAGGCTCCTGATAGAAAGTTGGCAAAGGAGTTGCTTTAAATGTTAGACTCTTCCGAAGCATCTTCATCTCGGCTTCTTGTGACTCCTATACAAGGAATGTAAGTTTGAATTAAAAGGCAAAATATACAACATACATTTCAGCCCCAGATACAAAAGAAAAAAAATTCACCTTGGATTTTGCTTGCAAGTTACTCTTTTCCATCTCCTTTGCATGAATCTTTTCCTCAACTTTACTGTAGAACTGCTCGCAAAAATATCAATTTTTTTTTGTTAACTATGAGCTTATTCAAAAGAAACCTGGGCAAGGACATAAGTATGCTTAAAGGAGTATTAACTATTTACCTCTCTTCTTCTCTCAGCTCTTTCACCACACCTGAAACTGAATCCATAATTTGGAAGTGTTCCCACCTTGCGAGGTTTCGCGTCTTCTGCATTAGTACTTCTAAGTGGATTAAGGATAAACCAAAATAATACAAAGCATCACACTCAACATTTAAATGTAAAGAAATCTGCAGCAGTTCCCAACTTCTCATAAAGAAAGGATACGGAGACAATTCTGATTCTCCTTGAACTTTATCAACAGCTCCTTTTTTCAATGATTTTGGTTCCGTCTTCTCCCTTTACCCAATATATCACAGTCCACCAATCAGATAATTACAGTAAATAATTTCATCACGTGTTTTAATGATGGAATATTACACATAAAAGCAAGCATTACATACGTAGCTACTTCAGAAGACGCTGCATCGGAATTTGAAGGGTGCTGAGAGAAATAAAGCTCAAAAACTATCAGTGATCACCTAGACTATAATTTTTATTACCAAAGTATAAAACGATAAAACAAACAAAACGAAGCACGACTATCGACAATAGTTTACCTTGACCAATTGAGTCTGGCGACCATTGAATGATTTGTTTTTAATAGGCTGTCTTGTGTGAGAATCTAAAGCCGATGTACCAATTGAAACAGCAGATGATGTCTCTTTATCTTTAGCATTTTTGTTCCTTTTCACCAAACTTGCATGAACAACACTGGAAGTAGTGGTCTTTGCACTCTTATTCTTAATAGGACCCTTAGATGCTTTTAATTGTCCTGTTTGATTTGTGATTTTCACTTCCTCTTCCTAGAATCGAGCTAATACATGAGATCCAAAAAAAAAAACGAACTTGACGAAACCAAGTCTAGGAAAACAAAATCCTCTCACCTTAGAAAGGTTCACATTGTTGCTATCGGAGACTTCAATTACTGCCACGGATGAGTTCCGAGTTTCAAAATTGGCATTTGAAGCTACAATTTCTGTACTTTCAATAACATTGATGTCTAAATCATTCAAAACAACGCTATCTTCTCCAGAATTAGAAGGGTCCTGGTGAACACTATTTCGGTGAACCACTTCGAGGCCATCAACAACGGGTGAAAGAGTACTTGTATCCATCATCAATCACACTAAGCTAAAAGTTACACAGAAACAATGAAATGCAGCTCAGAGATCAACACTAAATACAAGAAAAAAACCATTAGAAACAAATTTATACTTGTTAAACCTCAACATGTGTTAACCATCCCTATTGCTATTAACCAGAACAATTTCGAAAAGCTTCTAAACAAATTCTCTCATTTTTCAATTATTGAAATAAAAAAAGCCGAGTACAAGAGGCTCCTATGGGGCCTCGGCAGATATATGTACACAATCTTACTCGAAAGACTAAACCTGCCTATGTGTGCTTAATGTTGTACATAGCCGATCCTAAGCAGGATAGAAGGTGAGGGTTGTATTAGGTAGTCGACAACCAATGTAAAATTTTGTCGAATTTGTATGATATGAATTAAAAATATGAGTCTTACCGAAAAGACTATATCGAGATTTGAACACATGACCTGGAGGTGAGAAAATAGTGTAATGGTAAGTTAGTTACCATAATTAAAAGTACCTGGTGAATACGACATCGTATGGATTGAAGAAGACAAGAGTTGAAGAGAAGAAAAGAGAGATCTGGCTTCCTCGGATCATCCAAACACACCAAACTCATCATTTTATTTTATTTATTTATCCTTTTTTATAATTATCATTATTTAATTATTTAATTTACTTAATGAATAATTATAATACTATGGGAATAGCGGTTATCAAATGCAGGTTTGGTTGGAATGGGAATGAGTCACATGTAGAGTGCTTTCTATTATTTCCTTATTATCATAATAAACATTCTAATGCCGTTGGTTTAAGGGGTAAATGTTTGATTTCCCTTAATAAAGTTTAAAGTTCGAGTTTTGTGGATGGAAAAAATGTCCGTTAGAATAGTTAACTCCATGAACTTGTGGATGTTCCCGACTCGGACAAGATTACCGATATTTACACACTATTAGTACTGGTGTGGTGGTAAGTACTTCGTGTCTATCTGCCTATATTTTTATTTTCTGATGTTAAAGATTTAAGTGTTTTTTATATTTTATTTTGGTGAATCATAATTTTTTTTATTAAATGTAATTTATATTATAATTTTTATATGGTACACTTTATATTTTCAAATTAATGTGATTTAAGTCTTAAATGTATTTTTTTTATTTTAATTATCAAATCAAGGTAATGAGTGATTAATATGTTGACGATTATTACATATGATTATATATTTTTTGTAGAATTAAAAAGGGTTAAAAACAAAATAGGAAACGAAAAATTATACCATATAATAGTTATATCATGTTTTCCCTTTGTATAAAATATAAATAGTACATATAAAAAGTCTATATATAATCATTGTATTATTTAAAATTAACTTTAAACTACTTTTTAAAAAAATCAATAATAATTAAATATGAATATTAGATAATACAATAACTACAAATAAAACTAATAAGTATATACTTCTTTCTCTCATCAAAAAATATATGAACTTTTTATGAGTTTCTCTAATTGATAATAAAGAATTGACAGAGAGCGGTTAGCATTGAAGCTGTGTTGATGATTGAGAGGTGGAATGTGGGGTACCATCAAATAACACACGGTTTTTGCGGTTTCCTACCTCATCCACCTGCACACGGTTTTTAAACTATCATCCATCAATCATAAACTTTATCTATTATGACGTATCGATTGTCATTTCGTGTATGTCGACCTATATTCTTATTTTTACTAAATATTTAATTTTCACATATTTTATTTTAGAGAATTATATTACGTCTTGTGAGTATAGAGAATATTATAGTTTGTGTAATAGAAAAAATGAGATAATGAATTATGATATTACTAGAACTTACATTAAAAATTGCATTGGTAATTTGATATTTTGTGTGCATGTCACTTACTTTCTGTGATCTGGATGTTTCTAAATGTGCTATCACTGATTCTGGAATTGCAGTCCTGGCTGATGCAGAACAGTTCAATCTGCAGGTTCTTTCTATATCAGGCTGCACTTTGGTTTCTGATTGGAGCTTGCCCGCATTGAGAAAATTAGGTCACACTCTCTTAGGACTAAACATCCAGCATTGCAATGCAATCAGCAGCAGCACAATTGACATGCTTTTGGAACTTCTTTGGAGGTGTAAGATCCTCTCCTGAGCGGGAAGACTTAATCTCTCTCTCTCTCTCTCTCTTTCTCTGTAGATTAAGTCAGGATCGGAACGGAAATCTCGTACTGGTTTTATGATGTGTTCAGCAGTAGTTTTTGGGTCCATTACAGTGGGTCTTGATCATCCAGTAACTCGGTTTGAACCTTTTTTCAGAGCATGCAGCCATTCAACTTTTTTACTTTAGCAGGTTTCCTTCAATTCGGAATCTGTTCAAAGTTTTTTTGGTATCCAAGCCACTTTTTAAATGACTGCATTGCCTCTGATAACATAGTTACCAGGTTCTGGAGTTAAAATCTTTCTTACTATGATGTTTTTTTTTGCTTACCAAACATATCAATGTTTGGGTCTCACTTTTATTCAAAGTGTCAATATATGTTGTTAGGGTTGCTGAAGTTGTCAAGTGTGGAGTTATGAAGCCTTGTTTTGAGGGGATTTGGCTGTGGCAGCAAGTTATACAGTCCTGCCATCACAATCTTCTTCTCATTTTGGGAAGGATTGTTTTTTATACCAAGTCCCTAGTTTTTTAAGGCTTCATTTTTTATGAGCTTGTAATTGCAACTTCTTCCTTATTGTGCAATGATGTTATACATTCTGCCCTTTGTGTTGTATGCTATATTATGAGAAGTAATGGAATAAAATTTGTAGTTTCATTGTAAAACTGGATAATCTTTCTGTACTTTGATTGTATTGGTTTGTCCACAAAAGGTAGCTCAATTGGATAAACTGGAAATATTATTGTATTAGGAGTCACTCTTATAATATCTAATTGCTATTTAGATTACCAATATGGCATTGATCTAGTGGCTCGGTAGATTCATAGGATGACTAAAAGGTCAAGGGAGTTCTTATACCTAACTTCAATTGATTAAAACTATTGATATCATCAAATTCATTAACCCACCATGGTTTTATATAATATGTTTCAACTTTCAACTAATACAAGGCAAGTGGTGCTTTATATTGGTGGCCATTATGAGACTTAAAAATGGAACATGCACTTCACATGCATTGTCATGTAAAACTATGATTCATGCACACTCACCAAATATATAATAAAAGAAAAAAGATCATTCATGATTCAAGCACCATTATGAAAGTCTCCACATGACTTCTAAGTCTCCACATGACTTAACATAAGAAGCTTCCCTCTACATTCCTGGTGAAGGAGAACACATTTTCTGTTCCAAAAAATGTGTCACTATTCCATGTATCACTTGGTATAATTTGTTAAGAAAAATATATTTAAATTAAAATTTTAATAATTAAGTATTTTTTTGACCAACCAGAACAAATGTCGCATGGAGTGAGACATTTTGTGAGACAGAAGATGTATTCCTTTTTTTCCCTCCTTAAATAGTAAAAGCCTATACAATAAACACAGGAGTTAAGTTACAACACAAACAGCTTCTTTCATGTCATAATGCCAATTGATGTATTGAACCATGAAAAGGGTAAACTTTCTCAAATTTTTCATTAACATAAACTAAAATAACTTGCAGAACAGTTACATACATTGTTGCAAGCAAAAAAGAGAATCATAAGGACCAAACCAGCAATCTTGAGAGTAATAAAAACATACAAAAAGAAACAATGCTGCTGAGATAAGATGACAACACAAACCAGGCAAATCTGCAAACTCTTGATGTCAAATAATCTTTCATATGCTTTTATAATATATATTTACCAAATAAAACCAATCTCTCTGACACAAACTTTCTGTCTGCTTAATGTTTTGCTGTTATAGGTTCTTGAGCAAAGGCAAGCTGAGGATTCTTTTCAACCACTAGATCACCGTTCAAAAGAGACTGCGCTTCACTCGGCTTGTCTGAATCAACCACATTCAGGGGCAGAGCCTCAGTTGTCTCGCTAGGCAAGGTACTATCCTCTTCATTGGTTGCTGGTATTGCAATTTTCTGTTCCTTTGTAGCATTGGATGACTTGACATTTTTTTTTGTCGCACTAGATACGGTCTTTTCAACCTTCCTTGCTTCAGATGAAGCGGGCACAGTCTTTGAATTTGATGAATTGAGCCTCCTAGTAGCAAGTTGAGCCGGAAGAGATCTTCGTAGTGGCTTCGTTGGATGGACAAGAGTAACTCCTTTAGTAGGAGGATTATTGCCCTGAGACATTTTCTCGTTGAAAGTTAAACGACCTTGTTTAGAACTGCTGCTAGTGTTTCCATCCGACTCAGAATTGATTGAACTCTTCTTGCGACCAAGCTTGGGAGATTTAGGTCTTGTAGTCGGTATCTACATTAGTAATGTCCAAATACTAAAAAAATTTAACTTCCCAAATGAGATAACAAAACTTGCCGACTCAAAACAAAAGACAAGGATCAATTGGTCCAGACACCAGAAAAAAAGCATAATAAATAAACAAAAGCTATTCTTGTTCACAATGACATGTCAAATGAGCAAAATGAGGAAGGCAAACTCAATTCAAGAGTTAAAAAGGCATTAGAAAAGATTTTCAAACACTTCCACAACATTCAAATATTTATTGATAGAAAGTGGTTATGAAAAGAATTTGCACTCAGCCACAAGATATTCGAGGCCGGCAAATTGAACACTCCTACGGCCCCATTTAAGCATCTAACTGATAAAAGGGCTAGTTTAAAATATTGACCAAGTCTAAGTCACATCAGTTAAGATGCAGTCAATCAGCTTATTAACCTTCAGTTTGTGCATAAGACAAAAAGACCACACCTAACGGAGTAGTTAATAAGTGAATTTACATAAAACCAGTTGAGTTCAAACATTTTGTAATCACAGTTCAAATACCTATGAGTGAAAAGAAAACTTTCATCAGCTAAAAGAACTCTTTACCAATTGTTTTCAGAAGATTGTTGTATGCTTTGTCTCTCTGAAGCCACATGCAATATGTGGGTGTGTTTGCATCTGTGCACATTCACATAGCAGCAAACCCATAGAAAAACATACACTACATATGGCTTCGAAGCACATAATAAACTTCTGGAAACAATTAGTGCAGACACATGCATGTAATCAAATGGAGAGGGGTACTCCCAAACACACACACACATATATATATATAGAGAGAGAGAGAGATGTACCTTCTTAAGCTCCACCTTAGGAGGAGGCTCCTGATAGAAAGTTGGCAAAGGAGTTGCTTTAAATGTTAGACTCTTCCGAAGCATCTTCATCTCGGCTTCTTGTGACTCCTATACAAGGAATGTAAGTTTGAATTAAAAGGCAAAATATACAACATACATTTCAGCCCCAGATACAAAAGAAAAAAAATTCACCTTGGATTTTGCTTGCAAGTTACTCTTTTCCATCTCCTTTGCATGAATCTTTTCCTCAACTTTACTGTAGAACTGCTCGCAAAAATATCAATTTTTTTTTGTTAACTATGAGCTTATTCAAAAGAAACCTGGGCAAGGACATAAGTATGCTTAAAGGAGTATTAACTATTTACCTCTCTTCTTCTCTCAGCTCTTTCACCACACCTGAAACTGAATCCATAATTTGGAAGTGTTCCCACCTTGCGAGGTTTCGCGTCTTCTGCATTAGTACTTCTAAGTGGATTAAGGATAAACCAAAATAATACAAAGCATCACACTCAACATTTAAATGTAAAGAAATCTGCAGCAGTTCCCAACTTCTCATAAAGAAAGGATACGGAGACAATTCTGATTCTCCTTGAACTTTATCAACAGCTCCTTTTTTCAATGATTTTGGTTCCGTCTTCTCCCTTTACCCAATATATCACAGTCCACCAATCAGATAATTACAGTAAATAATTTCATCACGTGTTTTAATGATGGAATATTACACATAAAAGCAAGCATTACATACGTAGCTACTTCAGAAGACGCTGCATCGGAATTTGAAGGGTGCTGAGAGAAATAAAGCTCAAAAACTATCAGTGATCACCTAGACTATAATTTTTATTACCAAAGTATAAAACGATAAAACAAACAAAACGAAGCACGACTATCGACAATAGTTTACCTTGACCAATTGAGTCTGGCGACCATTGAATGATTTGTTTTTAATAGGCTGTCTTGTGTGAGAATCTAAAGCCGATGTACCAATTGAAACAGCAGATGATGTCTCTTTATCTTTAGCATTTTTGTTCCTTTTCACCAAACTTGCATGAACAACACTGGAAGTAGTGGTCTTTGCACTCTTATTCTTAATAGGACCCTTAGATGCTTTTAATTGTCCTGTTTGATTTGTGATTTTCACTTCCTCTTCCTAGAATCGAGCTAATACATGAGATCCAAAAAAAAAAACGAACTTGACGAAACCAAGTCTAGGAAAACAAAATCCTCTCACCTTAGAAAGGTTCACATTGTTGCTATCGGAGACTTCAATTACTGCCACGGATGAGTTCCGAGTTTCAAAATTGGCATTTGAAGCTACAATTTCTGTACTTTCAATAACATTGATGTCTAAATCATTCAAAACAACGCTATCTTCTCCAGAATTAGAAGGGTCCTGGTGAACACTATTTCGGTGAACCACTTCGAGGCCATCAACAACGGGTGAAAGAGTACTTGTATCCATCATCAATCACACTAAGCTAAAAGTTACACAGAAACAATGAAATGCAGCTCAGAGATCAACACTAAATACAAGAAAAAAACCATTAGAAACAAATTTATACTTGTTAAACCTCAACATGTGTTAACCATCCCTATTGCTATTAACCAGAACAATTTCGAAAAGCTTCTAAACAAATTCTCTCATTTTTCAATTATTGAAATAAAAAAAGCCGAGTACAAGAGGCTCCTATGGGGCCTCGGCAGATATATGTACACAATCTTACTCGAAAGACTAAACCTGCCTATGTGTGCTTAATGTTGTACATAGCCGATCCTAAGCAGGATAGAAGGTGAGGGTTGTATTAGGTAGTCGACAACCAATGTAAAATTTTGTCGAATTTGTATGATATGAATTAAAAATATGAGTCTTACCGAAAAGACTATATCGAGATTTGAACACATGACCTGGAGGTGAGAAAATAGTGTAATGGTAAGTTAGTTACCATAATTAAAAGTACCTGGTGAATACGACATCGTATGGATTGAAGAAGACAAGAGTTGAAGAGAAGAAAAGAGAGATCTGGCTTCCTCGGATCATCCAAACACACCAAACTCATCATTTTATTTTATTTATTTATCCTTTTTTATAATTATCATTATTTAATTATTTAATTTACTTAATGAATAATTATAATACTATGGGAATAGCGGTTATCAAATGCAGGTTTGGTTGGAATGGGAATGAGTCACATGTAGAGTGCTTTCTATTATTTCCTTATTATCATAATAAACATTCTAATGCCGTTGGTTTAAGGGGTAAATGTTTGATTTCCCTTAATAAAGTTTAAAGTTCGAGTTTTGTGGATGGAAAAAATGTCCGTTAGAATAGTTAACTCCATGAACTTGTGGATGTTCCCGACTCGGACAAGATTACCGATATTTACACACTATTAGTACTGGTGTGGTGGTAAGTACTTCGTGTCTATCTGCCTATATTTTTATTTTCTGATGTTAAAGATTTAAGTGTTTTTTATATTTTATTTTGGTGAATCATAATTTTTTTTATTAAATGTAATTTATATTATAATTTTTATATGGTACACTTTATATTTTCAAATTAATGTGATTTAAGTCTTAAATGTATTTTTTTTATTTTAATTATCAAATCAAGGTAATGAGTGATTAATATGTTGACGATTATTACATATGATTATATATTTTTTGTAGAATTAAAAAGGGTTAAAAACAAAATAGGAAACGAAAAATTATACCATATAATAGTTATATCATGTTTTCCCTTTGTATAAAATATAAATAGTACATATAAAAAGTCTATATATAATCATTGTATTATTTAAAATTAACTTTAAACTACTTTTTAAAAAAATCAATAATAATTAAATATGAATATTAGATAATACAATAACTACAAATAAAACTAATAAGTATATACTTCTTTCTCTCATCAAAAAATATATGAACTTTTTATGAGTTTCTCTAATTGATAATAAAGAATTGACAGAGAGCGGTTAGCATTGAAGCTGTGTTGATGATTGAGAGGTGGAATGTGGGGTACCATCAAATAACACACGGTTTTTGCGGTTTCCTACCTCATCCACCTGCACACGGTTTTTAAACTATCATCCATCAATCATAAACTTTATCTATTATGACGTATCGATTGTCATTTCGTGTATGTCGACCTATATTCTTATTTTTACTAAATATTTAATTTTCACATATTTTATTTTAGAGAATTATATTACGTCTTGTGAGTATAGAGAATATTATAGTTTGTGTAATAGAAAAAATGAGATAATGAATTATGATATTACTAGAACTTACATTAAAAATTGCATTGGTAATTTGATATTTTGTGTGCATGTCACTTACTTTAACTTTCATTAATATTTCTTTTATTATGTGAGAAAACATTATAGTAATAGTCACTTATTTTTTGTATGTTTATGATAATATTTAGTTTAAGGTGAGATATGTGATTAATTAATATGTTGTTGGTGGTTAATTAAGATTATATGATTTTTTTGTAAAAATTAAATAATATGAATGACAAAATAGGAAGTGAAAATTACACCATAATAAAAGTTACACCATATTTTGCCTTTATATAGTATATATGATCTTTATTATTCATATCATCGTTTTTTATGCCAAATACAAATATGCATTTTCTTTTCATATTCTCTTTTCTTTTTATTATTTGTTTTAATTTCGTTTTTAATAATAACTTTTCATTTTTTTAAATATTAAATTTAATATTTTTCTTTATATGTTATATATCCCATTTAAAATAATCAAAATAAAAGTTGCATTATTTATTTAAATATCTCTTTGAGATAAGATGTAATACTAACATTAGTATGCTCATTCACACTTCTTAAAGTAGATATTTCCGCTCCTTCATTTTTATTAAAGTGCATAAATTTAATTATTTTTTAAAATATCTATTTAAGATGATATATGGTGTAGACAATAGTTTCTACCACTTCACACTTTTTGAAGTGAATTTTAATTTACCAATTATATTTTTGAACAACACAAATAAAATTAAAGCTTTGTGAACCTAAAACTATATAGTCTTGATTCCCTAGTGTGCGTATGTGCAAAATTTACTATTGTCATACAAAAAAGTATTTATTTTTAATAAAATAATTTTCAATAAAATAAATTAAGGGTATATGCAATTAGCTCGAATACTAGTTTATTACGGGCGAACATGATGCTAATACATTTCTCAATCCATTATTGACTCCCAATCTCAGAATTATCTCGTTCAAAAGACTATTTTATCCAAATTAAGCTTTAAATAGAGTTTTTTATGTTTTAACAACAAAGTATAGCGACAACCCCAAAAGGTCGCGTAACTGAAAATCGGGGAGCAAAAGTTGGCTAAAACTGCATAACAAAGGGCAAGTGTCATGTTATACTTGAAACATTTGAAAGATGCTCAATTAGAAGTCAATAGAAAAAGTGAAACTTAGGATTGCAAAAGCTCGAAACAAAGATATTGAACAACATTTATCAATGGAAAACAAGTTCATCAATGAGTTACAATAGGAATTGAAGATAGAAAGAACTGATAATAGAGAGAAAAGATGTCTTTGCTTCAAGAGGACTTAGAGAGAAAAGGTGTTGAATATAGAGAAATGAGTATTGTCCTTGGTGTCAAAGAGTTATAGGTTGTTGATGCTAAGCTAGAAATCCAACATTTGAAATCTGAAAGGTTTTTCTTCACTTTATGTTGGAGGACAATGACTTAGAATATTCTGATGCTAAGAAGATGCTGGTAGAATTAAACCATGAAATCTCTGCTCTTAAGATTTATATGAAGAGTAAAGAAACATAACTTATTGAAGCAACCGATATGCTAAAGGAGAAAAAATGAGCATGTGAAGATAATCCAAAACAAGTTAAATAATATACCTGAAGGCTTTGGAGGCTGAAATGATAGTAGAATGTGTTCCATCCCAGTCAAACTAGACATCTCGTCCGACCAGGATGGGACTCATCCGACTAAACAAGGCACAAGTAGATATGGACAAACTCTTATGTCACCCTCACGTAAGTCTCATAAATGTCGCTGACACTTTATTAAATACATCCCCCAATTAGCCTCCGCCACGCCCTCGGAAAAGTCATGTCAAGTGTCACTGCTCCTGACAACTCATTCAATGCCTCCCTAATTGAGTTATGCAACGTCGCCTACAACTCCAACAAGTTCCTCTAATAGCAAAACAAAAATAAAGTCTTTATTAAATTTCACGAATACATATGCCTTTATCACTATCAAATATTAGTAAAGTTAGAAGAAAAACTGAATTCTAATCATGTATTATGCAATTTTATAATTATGTATAATATTCTTTACTTCCTCTTTATAATTCAAATACAATTGCACCAATAATATTTTCTCAGTTCAACGCCTTAGAAGAAACAATACTAGACATATAGAAGTAAGTTTCTCAATATATTAATTCTGATTACCAATTTATGGAGTTTTAAAGTTATAGTTTTATGGAGAAGTCTTTTTCCTATCCTAGTTTTTACATCCTCTCTTTTTCTCTCTTCCTCCTCTTCCATCTTCTATAGTTACTAGGTTT
>NC_032011.1:29673483-29826699 GCF_001865875.1 Lupinus angustifolius
TAGGCTAGATTCATACTCCAAATGACTTTTCTCTGTTATCATTCTTTTTATACTACTCACATAAATCTACACTAATCCCAATTCTTATTTTTATTAATTAAAGATACAATCATTTACTCTAAATAATTTATTTATCTTTGATAAAAATTAAGAACTTCTAAATCTTATCACAAATCAAATATTTCAATCATTCATATCATAACAATAATGGTAATGATAAAAATATCAATTTCTACAATTTTATAAACTTGAGAGAATAATATAAATTTTATAAGGAAACTAATATATGATCATAAGGATAAAAGAAAATAACCTAAATAAAAATAATATTCTACAAGATAAAGTAATATCTTAACATATATAATTGTATATTAATATTAATTATAATCATAACAATAACAATATAATTTTATTATTTTTTCTTATCTTCAAATTGAGATACCTTCTAAAACTAAATTGATCATATCAGCATATTTATTTTATCATAAATTGAGATACCTTCTAAAACTAAATTGATTATATCATCATATTTATTTTATCATAAAGTAAGACTATAATATGAGGTTTAAAAATCAATTGCAAAAATATTTTAATTTTTGGGATGATACATTAAACAATTGAAAAAAATTCATGTCTATTCGAACAATTGCTTGTTGTATTAAGGTTCATTGGAGTACATGAACAGAGATAATTTTAATATTTGGAATGCATCTTGGTGAAATATAATGAAAATACTAGTGATGCAAATGATATGGCAGCTGGTCAAAAGAAAAACATTAAACCAACAAATGTCTTATTGTACTCCTCACTTATAGCAAGATTGCAAAGGATATTTAATTAGTCACAGTTAAATTGTTGTAATTAATTATATATTATAATTTTTGAACAAATTGTGGCTAAATTTTCAGCCCATTTGTGACGAACATAACTGAGGCTAAGTGAACAAATTAGCGACAAAATTGGAATCACGACATATTAAATTAGCCGTAGTTAAACTAATGTTACCACATTTTATAAAAAGGATAGCTATATTTTAAATTGACCTTGGCTAATTTTTCGCAACACATTAATTACTATTGTAGAAGTAATTGTAGCTAATAGGGTTTGTTATGTTTTGCAGTACAATAGCCACAGTTTTGACCATGGCTAACATGATCATTTTTTTGTAGTGTTTTTCTCATGTTTGTGGTCGCTATTATTATTAATGACTTTTAGCTCGTGCAAAGCACACATATTTAAATTTAAAACTATTCAAAAGTTAATGGTTAACAATTTTGATATATTGTGATACAATATTTACGTGATACCCTAATTATCATAAGAAAACAACAACAATAATATAATATACAAAAATTTAAAAGTTAATAAATTATTAATAACCTCCTTAGTAAAACAATATCTCTTCAAATACTAAATAAAATATATTATAAAGATACATTAAGTTTTTATAATAACATTGTACACTAAACTAAAATAATAAAACATAATCCATAAGTTATTTTGAACTTAATGCAAATACTCTAAAATAACTTATACAATAAAAACTAATTTACAAACAGTTCAGGATAGGATTGCTTGACAATGGATCTTCAACATATGTTAAACTCAAACTCCTTAGACATATCACCTAGAAATATCAGAAAACCCAAACCAATGAGATAAAAATATTAGTAACATTATTTTAAAAACTTTAAAACTATGACATTCCTAATTGTTATGAGTATGGAAAAACTCTACAAAGAATAATATTAGGGACTAATAATCCTAATACATCATCTTATAATATAATTAATAACTTAAAATTTATACATTATTAATTAGAAGATAAGTCACATAAAAATAATAGCACATTCAATTAGGAAATGTCTTACTCCATTTCGGGAAGATAAGCACGTCTTCCACAAAGAATGGTAATAAGGACTAATAATCCTAATACATCATCTTATAATATGATTAATAACTTAAAATTGATACAATATCAATTAGAAGATAAATCACATAAAAATAATAACACATTCAATTAGGAAATGTCTTACTCCATTTTTGGAAAATAAGCATGTCTTCATATGACTAGGAGTTGGTTTGCTCATGCCCAGATCAATCAACATATCTTAAAATCTCATCAACAATCAAAACAATTGGGTCATAGAATCCCTCGACTAACACCAATTAGTATAATTATTGTTAAGAATAAGAATAATATACAACTAAAGATTAACATATCACAAAATTCATATATGTTGCTGGTTACTCAAATTCATAGTCTTATTGTCAAGTTTCAAAAATTACTTTGGAGTTATGTGTTTTGTGAGACTAATAGTGTATTACATGAGCGAGCTAAATATAATTTAGATTTGGATTTTCGATTTCATATTTTTGACCTAATTCCTAGGTTACACTACCTCTCGTAAGGAGGTTAGTTGTATTCATATCATAGGTTTGATTCAGGTGTGATTTTAGACTTGATTTTGTTATAATAGTGGCCTGAATAGTGTCACTTTTGCTTAATGGTGTACTAATCCTTAGTCCTGTATTCAACAACTTTATACTAGCAATAGTTAGTGATTATGTTTGTTGTATATGGGTTGACACCCCTTATGCCTATTAATTATATCTTTTTCCTATAAAAAAAATCTCTCTAACTTCAACCTACTACTTTTTAAAACTTTTGCTGTTAGGTTTTGTCTTCAGTTACTACTTTTGATGAAGAAACAAAAACAATCGAAGTTAGTAAGATTTGTTTTTCTGAAGTGATCATATTTTAAAGCCAATCATCCTTGAGAATCCTAACAATTATTGATCTCATAATTTCTTGTAACCTTAATATATTCTTTGTTTATTTGTTGTTTTCATTGATGATGAAGATTTAGTCATTACATGATTAATAGGATATGTGTTACAGCTATTGCAAATACCACATACAATCACATGATTTTGTAATGCATGCTTTTATAAGGTGGGTTAGGTATCGCTCCATGATGTGACATCATATAGAATTTAATAATTGGCATGCAAGAATCACGTTCATATATTTGATATATTTAACTTTCTCTAGGATTTGAATTGCCAATTACTTACTTTAACTTATATGGTCAAATTACGGTATAGAAAATATGCAAATATATAATATATAGTTTGGCAGCAATCATGTTATTCTCGGGTGTTTTTGAGTTTTGATGATTAAATAGTTGTTTTATATCTCTTCATTTAAAACAAAAGGTGTTTTACATCTTATATTTGTATTATTGGTTATTTATGAGTGATGTTATTTTAATAAAAAGAAGTGTCACAAGTACCTATAAGATATAGATAAGTTTTCTCTTTAATCATTGTGTTAAAATGTACATGCTTAAATATATTTATAGTCCTATAAAGTATGGATGTTATGATTTTGTTTTGAACTTAATTTGGTTATATAATATCTCAACGTTTTGGATTATTTGATCCATGTAATAATTTATTATTATTTTATTTAATCCATATAATGTGTGAGTTTTAGATTTGGTCATGTTCATATCAAAATTTGGTTATCTTTGGCTTTGGTCCCTATGATGTATGAAGAGGATAACAAGAATTGGCTATTAAGTAGGACTTGAACATAATTTTTTTTCCATAGATACTAAAATCTCACACTTTCTAAAGATGAAAAATAAGCTCAATTGTGTATCATTTTATAATTAATATGAAGTGTTTTCATTGATCCCAGACATGATTTGAACAACATATTCTTGTTTACATATAGGTATCCACATACTTGTTGGGTATGATAAGAATATAAACACACCTAGATGGTGTGAATAGGTGTAGCGCAATCAAATTATCACTTTTCTGATTTTTACAGAGTTCTGAAAAATCACTAGTTTAGTCGATTAAATAAAGACTTAATTGATTATTAACATCTATGTCTTAATCGATTAACGATTGTTTTAATCAATTATCTTGACAGTTAGGTTTCTTGAAAAACAGAATCTTTTCAACAGAAAACTCGAACAATTCAATCTTTACATGCGTATACTGCTTAATCAGATTATGAACAATTAATCTAAAACAACTAAGCTACTCGAGAATCAATTTGGAATGTAAAGACTTAAAATGTAAAAGAGATAAGGGAAGAGAAACAAGAACAACAAAATTTTATCTTGGTTCGTTTGTCGGTCTACTTGCAAACTACATCCAGGCCTCCCGTTTGATCTGAGAGTTTTGTCTTCACTAAGAAACGAAGTAATATTCAAGCTACACGATTCCTTCTTAGATCTAGAGCCAAGCTACATGGTTTGAATTTTGACACACCTCTTTCGGATACTCCACACCTGCTTGTTGTCTAGCCTCAGCTGATTCTTGCTCTCAACTAAGACCTTTGTGAAATGGTGAAGACTTTATAGCCTAACCTCAGCTAGGACAATTTTACTTCTAAACTCTCTATATTTGTTGTTTAAACACTTTTTCAAGTTACAAGCACCTTAATATGTCAATATGAACAAGTAATTCTTAATCTCAAACCTAATCAGAAAATATCACAAGACCTTATAAAAAATGTGGATTTATGCAAGGCTTGTATGAAAAAGAATTTTACAATTGAATGCTCAAAATCACTTCCTAAGAAGCTTTTTCTTCTAATCCTATTATGTACAAGAAACACTTAAACTTTTGCAAAATACTATTTTCCAGATAGAACTTTTGAAAATTTTAAAATCTCTCTATATGCTTATGGGTAAAATTACAGCTTTTACAGCAAATTGAATTAATGTATGCATATTTAATCGATTAAGCTCTAGTATAATTGATTAACGATGCTAATTGATTCATAAAAACACTTAATCAGTTAACGAGTTCTAAAAACTATTTAATTGATTAAACTGTATCTTTAACCAATTAATCAGTGTTAACCAAAAGTTTATATTCCACTTATGCAAGGTAAAACCTTCTAAATGAAGTATGCTCATGCAATGAATGATTTTCAAGAACATATGCAGAGTGAATTTAAAATATGGACTTAGAAATTAGGACTTCATTATAAAAATATGATGAAAATTTATAAAAAATTAAAGGCAACATGTTAGAAAATCAGAGTCAATTTAAAATTCATTTACATTAACATGTTCAAGATGCGGAAATATTCAACATTATCTTTACCAAAAAAACGAGGTATTAAATTCAACCCTAAAACTCAACCATAATCTATATAACCATCCCCTTTGAATTATAAATTTATAAAATCATTAATCTAGTCTTATCACGTAATTATATAAAAAAAAGACATTTTTCTATGCAGAAAAAATCATTCTTAAATGTTTTTCATAAAGCATGATTTATACAAAAATTAGTTCAAAAGACCAAGAACGTTGCCAATAATCCTAGTATAAGTTCTTCTTGTCTATATTTTCATCAATGAATATCCATAGAGAAACTACAACAAACTTGTTCATACACATAGTATAGACAAAAGAAAAGACAAAGAAAATGGAGTAAGAACCAACTACAGCGACCGCAACGTGAAATTACATAGAGAAAGAAATAACATTAAAGTAAGACACCCTATAACAACACTATAATCAAACAATGTCAAGCATATACAAATGATGCATGAAATTAGTGTCTTATACAAGAGGATCATAAAATGTGCAAGGGGTGTAGAGACCACTTAGTTTGCATGTAAGACTATCTTGGTCATACGGGTAATAAACTCGGGCCCTCACTAGACTATCCCACCTAAGCAATCCCTCAAGGCTTCTTGACAAAGAACTGTCATTGCCACCTCTATCCAAATCTCAATGATATTTCTATCATTGTCTTTTCCATTTTCTCCAACTCCAACTACAAGAATGCAATGCATGTACACTAACCGAAGTTAGCCCATTAAATCTTTTACTCAAGGTTTTCATAAGTTTTATTTCCACAAATATCACATAAATTAGTCATCTCAGCCCCAATGCATTTCTACCATGCTAAGTCCAACGGACGAGCTCAAGATGCTAACTTAGTGATCAAATACAATATATCAACTAACAAATGTATTTCCCATTAAATACAATAATCAAGTTATATATTTTAAAATCAATACAACATTAAACTTAATTATATTTTCTCATATCAATACAATAATCACTTATATATATTTTATATTTCAATACAACTATACAATAATCAATAACATAATCATTGCAATTGAAATATTTCTAAATTACAACCTTGTCACAAATATTTAGCACATAAAACAATTATCAATTTATCACAATACTCACATACATGCAAACATTATTATTTAACAACCTTTCATGATGATCTAATAACATAAGTAAGTATCTCGCATTATGTTACGCACAAAAATGAATTCATACACATATTTCCAGCACAATCAAATATCTAAGACTCTATACATCGTCATGAAAAAGATTAAGGACTCTTACATAGAAAACAAGTTTCTATGGGAATTCCTAATCTACAAGACTCTCCGACTTTTGAAGGAATCGGAGAGGAAAATTTTCAATGAAATACTCTAAGACCATAAGCGACAGGCTAACATCCACTTCACCCAAACATCCCTTCATCAATCAATGCCATAAAAATTAATTCAAACAACTCAAAACCTTAACAAAGAAGACATAAAACAAGACTATACTTTTATTAAAATCAATTTCATTTGTAAATCAAATCTTTATAATATTTTACAACCGTTGGAGGCTAATCAATTTAAATAATAATTATCATAACTATAAGAGTAGTGACATTAATAAATTTAACAATATTAACAATAGTAAACATGATACTAATAATTCCAAAAATCTAATATATATTATCACAGCACTCAAAAAACAATATGGAAAATAACTAAATAGGTTGTAGGGCTGGTCATGGAACTAAATGGATTTATATATGATTATGAGATCATGATAGGATTTATGGGGACATAAAGTGTACTATACAAATGCCATATCATTAATGGGTATGGTTGTTTGATATATATGAGTTGATGCACAAAAGAAAATGGGAATTGAATAATGAACATGTTAGAAGTATTAATTATATATTTGATGAGAAATCAAAGGTAAACATGAATGAATCTAAACAAACAAAATAAGAAAATAATGACAATACATAGTTGGTTAAGGAAAATGCAATCCTAGCCTCACCAAAATACAATTGGTCTCACAATGGGATTAATTCACAGTGAAGAATACCTTTTGAATTTTAAGGACAAACATGCACTTAAATTTCATGTGTAGAATTAATATAAAAGCTTTAGAAGAAAGAAGAATGAAGTGCTGTTGAGTAAGTGGGATGACCACAACGGTAAGCCAAAAGAAGATAATATTATCATATAAAATAATATAAGAGATATTATTTGGTAATTTTCTTATCAAAAGATAACTACTATAATAAAATATCATTTCTATTTTAAATTTTATTATTTCTATTTTAAAATATATTTTTGAAACAAATCTAAATCTTAAAAGATAAAAATCCATTTGATACAAGATAATCAATAAAGTAAGTTATTTTTAAATTAAAATAAAATTATAAACTTATTGGATAAACATTAAAAGATCTACAACTCATTTCTTATTTATATTTAGATAAGTCTCCAAAAGCAAATTCATAGTTTTTAGTCACATAAAAATAGAAAATTGCAGCGTCACAAACTGTGTAGCAAAAGTTAAACAACTTTTAAGAAATCATTCATATTGATATTTTAAGGTCCTATAGTGCGATAACCTAATAATATAGTTGCCCATGTTTACAAAATAAAATAACATTAGTTGACAATAGTGGTAGGGGTATTTAGTATTTAAGGTCCTATAATGCTTCATTTTCTTCCCCATCAACCATCAAATTTTGTGTTTGTTTCCATATAAATGGCTCTCAAGGGTAAACTTAGTACTGAAATACCAATAAAAGCACCAGCTTCTAAATGGTTCCACCTCTTTGCCACTAAACTTTACCATGTTCAAAACCTTGCTGAAAGATTGCATCACACTAAGTTGCATGAAGGAGAGGATTGGCATCACAAGGATACAATTAAGCAATGGACTTATGAAATAGGTAAATTATATATATGCTCCTAACTAGTTGGTTTAATTGCACTTTTAATCTCTTTTATTTGAAGATTGTGCAAATTTAATCTCTATTTTTATTTTGATATCTAACTTTTAGTCATTCAAGTTTCTAACCAGTCAATCTTTCATTAATTTAGTCACAGCTTGTTTATGTGATGAGAGATCCAAGTTGCATGCTAATAGGTTCCATGTAAAGACCAATATTAATTTAATTACTAACTTCTGCCTCATTTGTTCTTCCATTCATCATTTTCATGACTATTATTACTATGTTACATTTTTTATTATTTAAAAATTAATTTCTTTGTTGGAAGAAGCAATCTCAGGAAATAAAGATAAAAGGAAAGAGAGACGAGATACAAAAATTTATTAACAAGATTCGACGTATCTTAGAACATTGATCGACTACCAATATGTATTATAGAATAAAGATTTATGTTTATGATACATCATTAGTCTTTACGTATGACATGTATATCTAGTATTATACCTCAACCTCTTTACATCAATTTAAGCCCATAGTTTGTCATGTTGTTTTCTGAAGAAGGGTGTTAATCCACGACTAGGACACTACAAGGTCATGTACTGATGCATACCAACAAGTGTCTCACCCACATGGTCGTGTATCACACCACACCTCAGGTAAACGGTCGTGGATGACCCACGACCTAGTTTCTTATAGTCAAATATTAATATGTTAGTATTTATTTGTAGCGAGTGAGATTTCAACTCTGAACCTCCTTATCATTCCATTTCTTAAACCTTACACCCTAACCATCAGATCATTTTATAACTCTCATCCACGACCTAGTTGTGGTTGCGTCAATAGCTCAACCACTACTATTGTATCTGAAACAAGACCATATATCTCTATACGACCTAATCTTGTTCTACTAAATATAAGTCATTTTTACAATTGATTGTATCAGTAAAGTAAAGCACTTAGATGACAAATGACAACTTATTAATTACATAAACAAATTATGTGATTAGATGGAGAGATGAACTAATAGTGCACAAAGTGAAAAGTCATAGGATTAAAGATCATCAAAATAAAGTAAAGAAATTAAAGTTGTATAATCATAAAAGATAAGGGATCATCCAATTGTCAATTATATATTTCTCCATCTAATTCTCTGACCCTTTTTTTTCTTGTTCTTGGTTGCATTTGGAAAAAAAAGATGGTAAAGTTTTGACGTGTAAGGAGAAAATTGAGGCCGTTGATGAAGAGAATAAAACAATCACATACATCCTTTTTGGTGGAGATATTAGTCCACATTATAAGGTTTTCAAGTTCATATTTCATGTGATTGAAAAGGAAGATGGTAGTGCTTATGTTAATTGGACTCTTGAATATGAAAAGATTGACCATAGTGTTGAACATCCATATGGCTATGTGGAATATCTCACCAAGAGTTCAGAGGATGTTGATGCTAATCTTCTCAAGGCATAAAACCAAAACTTGTGAAGAAGATTATAATAAAATATAAAATAATGGGTGTGGAATAATATAGATCAAGTGATTAATCATCTAAATAATGTGTATATTTGGATGAGGAGAACATGGATCTTAGCACTATAGGTCTTGGTTGGAGAAGTGTATGAATTGTGAAATATTTTATATATGTAAAGTGATTTCTGCATGTAATATTAATGAGTGAATATCTGTTTGATATTGTTTCTTTTTTCATAACATATATATTACCAATATTGGTGTTGTAGTTGTGATTTGTGACTACCAATAAAAATAATCCAATAATAGTTTATTTGTTTTAGAAATTGCATTTCACTCATCATAACAACATAGAACACTTCTTCACTCCCTCTAGGATACAAATAAGAGAGAAGCTTACATACTTTTTTAAAATTAATATGTATATTTAAGTGTGAAGTCTCACATTCGATATGAATGTATAAATATGGTATGATAGTTTTGATATTATTTTATTGATATTATATAACTCAAAAGTATTTGAGAGTGTAATCTACTACTAAGAAAAAAATTAAAACTCATTAAGTAATTTTAGAATGAAATTTAGTAAATTGGATTTCCATAGGAGTATGAACATGGAATAAGAATAGGGACTAGTGAATTTGTAAAGTTATCTAAGTTATCCTTTTTTGGCATTACAGAGATGAAAATCCTCAAGTAATGTCATTTTTGAACAACAATCTATTTACTTAAAAATGGAAAGGATAACTTCACTGGATATTACTATTATAAGAATTTAACCCCGGTGATTACATTATCCTCAAAGAATATTATATATAAAATACTTTCTAAAAGAAAATACTTTTAAATAAGAACATAAAATTTATTATTCTACATTATCGATTAAAATTTATTATACTTTGGATAATTATATACTCCCTCTGCCCCACAAATTTAATAAAAAAATGGTCAAACATTGTCCCAAACTAAAGTTAAAATAATAAACGAAAAATGAATGTTATATACTTCAATTGTGGTTTAGTACTTAGAAAAAAAAAGTGCATTAATTTAACATTGTAGTATTTTTTTTATTTTAAAAAAAATATAATAAAATTTATTAAGTGTATTAAGTATTATTGATATGAAATATTAACGTGTGATAGGACAATTGTAAATTACATGATAGTAATTTTGGAACATTAAGTGTTCCTTACTTTTTGATTTGTCAAAAACATTATTGAATTTTAATTATTATTGACTTTTAAATATAAGTAATACAAATAAATGGTGAATGAAATGTATAAATTTTATAGAAATAATGTATATATAACATTCTTTTTTATTTTGTACAATAAAGACAATTTTGATACATAAGCAACATATGAGTTAAGGTCAAATTTAATTATTATTGACTTTTAAATATTATTCAGCAAATCCACAAATCTCACTATACTTTCAAGTGTACTTTTGAATAACTATAGACTCTCAAAAACTCCAACATTTTAAAAATATTATCTAAGTTAGTTGTCTCTACTCTAATACAATTTTATTATGCCATATCTTGAAGATGATCTCAAGATACTAACTTAGTGATTTTAAAACATATTTCTTTCTCACGATGATCTCAATTTTACTGTAAAGTTAGTTTTGTCTTTTAAAACATATTATTTCTTCATCACACTTTTTGTTCAACCAAATAGAAGAGAGAAATAAGAAAGTATCAATTTCTATTTTCTTTCTCTTTACTTTCTCTTCCGTCAAACAATATAAAAATTCACCCACTTTTTCACTTCTTTCTTTCTCTTTATTATCTCTCACCTATTTCTTTTTTCTTACTTTCTTTCCTCAACCAAACAAAGTATAAAACTTTACTTTAATTTTTTATAATATTAATCATGCATTAATTATTTTTAAAACCATAATTATTTAATTGAATTAAAATAAAATAAAAATTGAATCTAAGAATAATCCACACAAAAAAAATAATAATAACATATGACGTATTCAATATTACTAACTACATGGTTGAATTTCTTAATCCCCAATTTCATGATGCACTATGAAAATCCGAAATATAATATTGTAAACATAAGGGAACAAGATCTTATGAAATCACTCTTTGGCCCATATAGATTTGATTATGATCGGATATCACCTGCTACTAATTAATAAATAAAAGGTATCCTCTTATGAAGGATATTTGATTGCATAAACATAAACTAATTATCATCCAATGTTACGCGAGTCTCCCAATCATCATATTAATTACTGCATGGTAGATGGATAATGTATTTAAAAAGTATATAATGTATTGACTTGATATTTTTTTAAAAGCATACGGACGAGACTGAGATCGGGAAGCCTCCAATTGTCGAGGAATTCCATTATTACAGGGGTATGAGAAGAATGGAGAGCCACAAGTGAGACACCATATCTTGAACCAAAACCTTAAGATATTAGTTTCATGGGTCTTTTCTACTTCTAAATTTTTTTACTCCTCATTGCATATCCAATGTGAGACTTCACACTTGAATAAACCCAAGAATCTCCCCCTCAAGTGTGGGTATCATAAATTTACCGATCTGCTCCCCTTAAGTTCACCATGTCCTAGTTGAATCAAGAATCAATTTAGGATAGTAAAGATTGGTTATCATCACTGTTTTCATTGCGAGAAAATATGTTTTCCAAAGATATCAAGATTTAGCATAATCGATTAAAGCTGAACATAATCGATTAATCAAACTATGCATAATCGATTAACACTGATAATAATCGATTAACTGTAGCAGCTTTCTGTTTTGCACATGAATCAGAAAAACGAGACTAGTGATCCACTACACCTATTCACTCACCCTCTAGGTGTGTTTTACCTTGTTGGTATCCAACAAGTGGTATCAGAGCTAGTATAACAATGCTAGCTTGACATCTTTATTCGTTGATCCTAGGGTTATTCACTATGAATTCCACTAACCCTTTCGGCGGTGGTGGCGCATCCATCAAACGCCCTCCGATATTTAGTGGTGAGAGGTATGCCTACTAGAAAGTGTGTATGGGAATCTTTATTGAGACAATCGACACGAAGATTTGAGAATTCGTTGTCAATGGGTCTTTTACTTCACTACACTTGGGGGACGGTGAGCCTAAAGAAAAACCTAAAGGCTTGTGGAGTGACAAAGAGAAACGAAAATTCCAACACAATCTTAAAGCTAAGAACATCATAACTTCTTTATAATATAACGAGTTCTTTTAGGTTCTTAAAGTGCCTAAATGCGAAAAATATGTAGGACACTTTACAAGTAATCCACGAGGGCACAAGCGAAGTTAAGTGCACGAGACTAAATGCATTAACACACGAATATGAGTTATTTCGATTGTTTCAAAATGAATCGATAAGTGAAATGCAGAAAAGATTCACTCATATAGTTAATCATTTGGTTGCTTTAGATAAGAGTTTTACTAAGGGTGAACTAACTAACAAAGTATTGTATTGTCTTGACAGGAAATGGCAGCCCAAAGTCACGACAATCATGGAATCAAAAGATCTAGATTCATTGCAAAAGATCAGCAAAAGTTCCTCTTCTTCCTGAGTATAATATGCATTCTTTTCCCATATAGGATATTTATATTGGATGTCCCAACTTATGTCATTTGAAGCATTCAACAATTGACTTATTTAGTGGTTGTATGCCTCTACCTCTGCCATTTCCTCCTCTAAACACACCTCGACCTCTTCATCTGCTTGGCATATCTTCTTGGACCACTTTCAACACATGTGCTTCTTCTTGGTATTTGTGATTCCTTTGTTTGTGTGCTAATAGACTTTCATGCAATTCATAATGCTCAAGGTACTAAGATCATTTGATTCCTCCATTGAACAAAAATATAATTGAATTTAGAAGTCAATTATCGAAGTATCTTACTAACCATTGTGCTCTACTCCATTATCTCACCATTTGATTTCATTTTGTTCACTACTGCCAAGGTTCGACTGAAGAAGATGTCCACCTTTTATTCTTATATCATGGCAAACAACTCACACTCCCTTCTCAATGCTTAAAGTTGTGTCATTTTCACCTTTGTGGACCCTTGATATTTTTGCTTCATTGAGTCGCAAATTGTCTTTGATGAATGCTTACTAGGGGACTTAAATAGGGATGGCAAAAAACCTAATTCATGATTACTCATAAAAATACTTGCAACTGATACTCGCAATAATAGTTTATGGGTGTAAACATGTTTTATGATATTTTCCATGTAAGTACATACATATTTATAAATTGATTTTTAATTAATTTTTTATATATATTATATTTATTTATTATTTTTTAAGATTGTGTATTATCTACTTTATTATTATTTCATAATAAATTGTATTGTGGTGCTATAATCATAAATTTATCATATAAATATTTTATTATTCATGTAATAATTATTTTTATATATTGGTTATTACAATATATAGAAATATATAATAAAAATTAGAAACTCGTTGAACACCTGCAAATACCTACTAACATGGATACTCATAAATAGTACGGGTTTGAAAACGGGAAAACACTACTCGTGCATCCAACCGTCCCTAGTTCAAATTAGAGGGTGTAGGGGTCTATTGTTCTTACCTTGTGATATTTTGAACTTCTTTTTCAATTTTGAGTGTTGAGCTTTGTCTTGTATCTTATTCTTTTTTGTGTTACATTCCTTTTCTTTTGTCTACATTTTTGCCAGCTATGAGCATATGGGTGGTTTCTCTTCAGCAATTCTAGGATGCTTATGATGGGCTTTTATTAATAAAATTTCCCATATTTATCAACATAATAATAATAATAATAATAATAATAATAATAATAATAATAATAATAATAATAATAATAATAAGCATGTAAAAACTGAGTTCAGTAATTATAGGAAAGCTAACCAAGTTTTAATCTATAATATTGAAAAAATACTACTAGAATGGTCATGTATCTTAATTTTTTTTTAATAAACTTTTATAATTTTTTCTTTTCAAATATCTCTTTTTAGGGATTAATATACTCTCTCTTTCTGATAGTTACAGATTAACATGTAATACTGTGACTAATTGGCACGTTGTTAGTTCATAATTGAGATGATAAATAATTAATGCAGCACACACCAACAAACATTAGAGTATGTTAAGGTTAATTTTGTTAATTTGTTTCGTCTGTTCCATATGAATAATAAAATAGTGAAACCAAATCATTACAATATTGCTAGTTTAGTTTAGGTAGGTGTAATGTAAAGATAAAATTAGCTGGATTATAAAGAAAATGAAATGGTTTTACTCGGTTTAATTTGACCAAACATGGCCCTAAAAATGGAAAACAAATAATATATAATATGAGAGCAAAATATATCATATAAGTTATCTCATATGACCACTAAAATTATAATATTTGTTACATACTAAGTCCTACTAATTAAATGAATTGAAATAATAACAAGGGTAGGAGATTATTTAAAGAAGTTAAAAAATAACTTCATCATAAAAACGGATGTGATTAAGATTTTAAGAAGTTACCAACTTAAATTTTCAAAACTGACGAGTAAATATGTATTCTTTAAACAATATATTTATGACCATATATTAGCACAACCCATAAACTAAACATTTTTACAAATTAGGCAGTAAATAGGAAACATAACTAAAGCATGATAAAGTTACATGAATGAAATTTCTAGTTCTAGGGTCCTCATTCTTGTCCTATAATTTCGTAATCACTACAAGAAATTAAACAAAGAAAAATAGGTAAGTGGATCACAACATTTGAGGTTATTATCGATGCTTAAATTTTCCCAAAAATGCCAACATGGGTTTATAACGAAAAACTCTCAACCACGTTCATCTTTCACTAATTCTTCGCATTTTCACAACCCAACAATTTCATCTTAACCTAACTTAATACCCTTCCATTTATACCCTCTCTTTATATATATCATTATATTCCATACTTCACCACCATCATTTTCTCTTCTTTTTCTCCATAAAAAAAAAAACCCATAAATCACTTTGTTCTTTTCTTTTAATCTCAAATTAAGGGTATTGTGTGTTATTAGAAATGATACCTGATGGAATTCATCGTGAATCATCCATAAAGGATAAGTTGAAATATTCAATTTGTTGCTTTTCGGGTACCCTTTCACATGATGCATTAGAACATGGAGAATTCTTTTACAACAAGTTAAGTATTCCTAGAACACCAACCACACCCAATTCTTCATCATGGTTCAAAAAATCATCAACAACAAGTGAATTTGGAGGGGAGCAACCAAAGGTTAGGGGACGTAGCCTTAAGTCTCGCATGGGTCGTCGTTATCATCGCGCGTCGCAATCTGCTGACTTTAGCTATGACCCTTCGAGTTATGCCCTAAACTTTGAGAATGAAAGCCCTGAAGAGTTTCCCGTTAGAAACTTTAGCGCGCGATTGCCGATCTCACCACCAACACCATCATCGCCAACCAAGTTCTCCGAGGAAATCAATGTACCTCCTATATGTCCAAAGAAATTGCTAGGTTAAGTTGAGAAATGTTAAGTATCTCTTTCGATAATTATGATAAACACAATGTAACTATACATGTAATTTAAGTTTTTCCGGTTTATTAATTCTTTGTATTTGTTGTGTACAAGATTGTTAATATATGAAGGATTTTTATTCAACTCCAAGATAAATTCTCACCCCATTCTGAAGTTAATTGGTTCTGAATTCTTCTGAAGTTGGCTGGTACATAATCAAGCCCAATTCTAATGGTTCCGCTTTATGTTTTTCTTTTGTGAGAAAATGGGTTCAGCATTCATTGTTTAATTGATTTTCTCATGTGAAATTAAATATAAAAATATAATATATTATTATTAATGTTAAAAAATTAATATTTTTTTAATTTTTTAATGAAAATTGGCCAGTATGACCGGTACGGTTCAATTGAAAACCTGTCGGTATGACATGTGACCTCCAAGGCCCATGAGAGATTGCATATCAGAACTAGGCAGAGATCATATATCAGAACTAGGGTATTACAAAAAAGGTAAGGTGATACTCACACAACTAGAGTGTTCATGTCATGGAAAAGGCGCATGTCAGAACTAGAGTGTTCCAAAAAGAAAAGGCGCATACTCACACAACTTATTTATGGATGGTTAATAACATCGTTGAAACCGATAATAATGTCATGGAAAAGTATTGCATCCAAATTAATCTCCAATGTAAATCTTCCTAACTGTAGCACTCAATTTTGTTTAAGTTAAAATTAAACAAAAAATAGAAATTATTTTTTTTGAAAATTCAGATATTTATGACCCAAACTAATATTTAAAGTCTAAACAAATTTTTTTTATTGTTAGGAATAGGGACGACAATGAGTACCCGCAAAAAATACCTGCAACAGATCGGGTGTGTCCATATTTTTGGATCTATGGGTAATGAGACTCGATATTTTAAAACTCGTTGTTGGATGGGTCTGAGTTCGAGCAATGAGGTACCAAGACCTATAGGTACCCGAACCTGCTATTCTTTCCTATATATTGGAGGATATCCACTTACTCCAAGACTAAGTTTAAACAATTTACTCTATATCTTAGCTATTGATTCTAGGGAATTCAATTGTTTAAATTAATGAGTAGATTTATACAATCAGATTTCGCTAGTATTGATGACTACAATAGACCCACAGGTACTAGGACCCGCTATTCCTTCATATATATATATATATATATATTGTTAATCCACAATGTTATATGGTTAATTCGTAAATATATTTAATATGCTTTTAAACAATGATGTTATGTTATTGAGTAGTGATGTGATGTTATGTTGTTAATTGATATGTGTAATATAATATTATGTTGATTAAATAATTCGTATTAAATCAATTTTATGTCATAATGTTAAAATAGTCAATTTAAAATGTGTTTAAAACTTTAAATTATTTTTTATAACTTTTTTCTCTTGTTTATTACTTAAATAACATATAAGATTGTAATAAACAAATACCAAAAATACACAATTACATAAATTACTGAAAATTATTTTTAATGTTTTTCAATTTGTGGGTACTCGCGGATCCGATGGATACCCAAAAATGCGTGGATAGCAGGCCATGCAAATATCACTATGAATCTAGAATAAATCTGAGTCAAAAAATGAAGCAACGCGTCGGGATAATGTATTACCCAGATCCAACTAAACATCCCTACTTAGGAATGATAATTCTCTAACTAAATAAGAGTATGGCAGATTCCCTGCACATAATTGTTGACATATATATTTATTCTCCGAGGAATAATGACACAATTGAGGAAATTTTTTATCTAGTTTTAACCTAATGCTTAACATACATTTTTATTTGGTTGAAAATTAGTTAGAAAATATTTTGTTGAACCTTTGGCAATAAATGCAAAATGTGATTTTGACTCTACAATGAAAAAGAAATTAAAAGTTTCTTTTGACCTATCAAAGCATGATGAGATTACACAGAAAACAATTATTAGGGAAATGTTAAAATATAAAAGAGCAATGATCTTTAGTACGAAATAATCTCAAACAAGCTCAATAATAAATGTTAATTATGTGGTAAAAATAATCTTAAATAACAATCAAGCACGCATCAACCAATTAAATCCATAAAAGTGTATGGTTCGAATTTTTTTATCAAAAGGAATAAACTAAGAGTAATTAGGAAAGATTTGGTTATTTAATGTATTCTAAACCAAAAAATAATTTAGACATTTCTTAAGCTATAAATTGGGGATAATATTGCTCTGAATTTAATTAGTATTCAGATTCCTAGCTTGTCTCTTCTCCTGGTACCTTCTACGTTATAGTTTTTCATTTTTACCATTGTAGCTTCTCCATTTTCTATTGATTTTTTTTCATGCATATGCTAAGTTTAATCATGTTTCTAAATATTTCGGTTCCTTTGTGCTGAGTTCATTATAAATGGACCCCATAATATATTTTATGTCTTTTTTGGTGTCCTTCCAAACTATTGTTGTTTTAAATAATCAAACTCTTGTCATTTTATACTTTTGTTAAATTGTATCTTGCTATGTTTTTTGTGAATCTTTTATGGTATTATAGGTGTTTATAGAAATAATTAATATTTATATATTGTCTATGTAAAGATTTATATACATTTATTTTATTATTCACTATTCATTCATATTACTTTTTTGTATGAAAAGTTAGTGGTGAATAATTGTAAATATATTGAATGATACAATGATGATATATAAAACTTTTATACTATTAGTGTATATATATTTTTCTCGAAGACATTCTTTAGATTATTTAAAGGGTTTGTGATATATGTAAGGTGGAGTTCTTTTATATTTATATATATAATAAAGTACTGATATGTATTCCGTGTCTACCAATCCACATCCTTATTTTATGATATTAAATATTTAATTATTATATATTTTATTTCAAAAATTATACTATGTTTTTATATTGAGTGTACTTAATGTTATAATTTTTATTTATTTATTATAATCTTCAATTTAAGGCGAGATAAGTAATTATTGTGTCAATGAAGTTAGTTTCCAATGATTATATGAGTTTTTTTTTGTTAAAATTAAAAATAGGAAATTAGAAATTAGCTCATTGTATTAGTTACATCATATTTTACTTTTATGTATAGTATATAAATATATATAACACTCATGTGGTTATTACTACCAAAATTTTCTACATTAATTTTTTCCCAGAATTTATAAAAGCCGAGTTTTTTATGTGTAACTTTAAAAAAACATTCTTAAGAGAAAATATAAGAAATCTTTTTTATAAAAGAAACACAAATTCTTCCATTTTGCCAAATCATTGCCTGGTCGTAAGAGAGCAAATATAACTTTTATGCTTGATTGAAAGTTTGTACAATAAATTTCCTACAAAATTTGATTTTTAGAATAAAATATTCCAACATAAATCATTTTACATTAAACTCATTCTTAAATTTACAAATTCAAAATCATGTTTTTATAAATGCTAATCCAATTTATTATTGTTTACCGAGTTTGTTTTTAGAGAAAAACGAATCCACCATTATTAATACAAAAAGTATTCCAAATGTAATCGTTGTATCATGTTACCGACTCTTTATACTGATAATATATAGATATATTGCAGAAGCAAAACTTGTTACCATGGCTGAAGAATCCTCAAAGCTAAAGAAAGCAGAAGTTGCATCATGTGGATGTTTAAAAGGATTTGTTGAGAAGGCAAAGGAGGAGTTATCACAAAATATGAAAAGAAATAGTACTAAAATGCAAATACATTATGATTCAAGTAGTTATGAGAAAAATTTTGATGAAGGAAAAGACAAAAATAATGATGCTGATTTTCCAAGTTTCACTAATCGATACTCAAATCCACGTGCACATGAGGGAATAAAAGTGCCAAAAAAGAAAGAACAAAAATGAAATTATCGAAATTAGGGTTATTAATTAATTAGTTGCTATTTTATAGGATACAATTTTAGTTCTTTCTTCTTATATTAATATAATTTACTATTAAATATTGTAGATCCTATATAGTCATCCATTTTATAAGATATTAAATTTACTATATATTGCGATTTTGTTAATCATTCTCTATTTGCTATTATTAGATTAATTAATCATTGTTCCCAATTCATGTAAAATTAATATTTTCTAAGTAATAATATTTAATAAATTTGCTATATTTTGTATCATTTAAAATCTTGGCTTACTCCTAGGAATATGAGTGAGAATAGTCTAAGTCTAGCTAAGACCTAATTGAAAATTTTGGAATGTGATCATAAAGTTGTAGTCTAGGTTTATGGGTCATAGGTCAAAATTCTTTGCAATTTTTTTTAAAGATTCACTATATAATAAAGTTAATAAATATACTTTCACATATAAACAATTAAATATACTTTACATATAAATAGTTTTGTGTAGACCTTTACATACAATACCATAAATTTAAGAACATTATATATAATATTACATTCAAATGTAATACCATAAATACCGATGCTATATTTTTTTGTGAGGTATGCATAGAAATAGTCACAAACTTGAATTCCCTTTAAAAAAATATTAAGTATCTTATAAGTTATCTATATGAGTATGTTATAGAGTCATTTTGATTTTTTACCTTTATTGTACTGTCAATTACTAATAATACGTTGGTCTAGTGGTGTAAGATCTCATTGCAGAAGCGAAGCTTTTATGGGACAGTTACCCCCTTAAAAATTTTAAAATACATTTTTTATTACCTTTTTATCTACTAGAATATATTTGTTGTTCCAGAAAGTGTGTCACTTATTGTGTTTGGTTAGAAATATAATTAATTATTAAACATTTAAATTATAAAAATGTGACACATAGGTCACCTTTTTTGAAAAACGTATATACTTCCTTTATTTACATCCAAGATGATGTCTTTACGAAGATACTAGTTGAAGCTCACATATTTGTTTCTTTATTTTTTAGCTTGATAAATAAATACACTATAATTTGTGTGGTCCTTTTAAAAATTACGCATAATAGAAGTTTTCTTATGTTTATGTTGCTTACAACAATATGACTTCATTTGAGTTCGTAATAATTTTACACTTGATGAAAGAGATTATGTATATATTGATAATATATACCATAAGGATGCTTATAAGTCAATTTATATTAATAATATATGTATTTTTGTGCAAAAATTATATCTTATGAATTTCAATGAGTAGGAGAAGATTAGTCTAAGATGCTAATTTCAAAATTTTGTTATTGGTATCACTAATCATTTAGGTTTGAAAAAAGTTCAACTATATGTAATTAGTCATCATATATTGCTTTATCAATTTATTTGTGTTATCTAAGATATTCTAGTTCAACTTTTACATATAATATCATTTTCAACAACTAAAATAACCAAACAAAAGTAAGTACTAAGATAGAAGATGAACTTCTTGCAAACAACATAATGATTTATATTGAAAAAGAAACACATGCCAAATTTATATGTAATTCAATCATGCATGTTTTTTTTTATATTTTTGTCACTCAATTAATTTTAATTATAAATTGTACTTAAATATTATTGTCCCCCTAAAATGCCTAAAATTTAAATCAAGATCCGCCATTGTCTCATTGGATCCCCAAAGTCCAGGGATCGATTTCGGGTAACGACACTTATTAGGAGGAACAACCACAAATTCTGAAAGAGATTAGTTCCTTAGCTAAAAAAAATGTGGGGATACCAAAAAAAAATATTACAAACTAACTTTCATTTCTTTGAAGAAAAAAAAAAGGGAAATAAATGGAAAGAAATATAGAAGACAAAAATGAATAGAAAAAATGGAATTAAGTGTTTAATAAAAAACAGAAGCAGTCCCCATTCATAAGTCATCAACCTCCTCACCCCGCCGCCAAATCATTGCATCGCCTCCGTCGCCTCCGCCGCAACGGTTGAGATGTCAGTAAAATCGAGGGAAGTTGATGTGTCGTTTGAAGCTTCTGAAGCTCACAACAATCTTCGTAACATTCTTCACTCATGCTCCAAGGTATCATAACTATCAAATTCTAATCACAGTTTTTGCATTATGAATCAATTAGGATGTGAATCAGGAAAAATGAATTTAAATTCATTTTTTACTACTCCTTACATTTTTTCACAATTTTAGTTATACTAACGGTAAGGTTGTTTGACTCGTGAATCGGAGGCTATGACTTCAAATCCCGGAAATAGTTTTTCCCATTCTATAGTAATTAATGCTTTTGCTGATATGATTTTATACTTTGTAGTTTGCTCAAGTTGGAGATCTCAATGAGTCTGGAAATGCCATCTCAGAGCTTCTCAAGTTCCTTGATTCTTTACTGGATGCTTCTCTGTCAGAGCCGGACAATCAACACGTGGAGAACGATGCATTTGAAGCTCTCGCCGAGATCCATCGATATATTTGTTCTTCCACTAACCAGGTGGGTTAATTTGAGTCATTTTTCACATCTAGGATTTTTAAGTGTTCAATAAATATGGAGACATATCAATAGATAATTTTATGAAAATGTGTCTAGAAATTGATGATTTTGGCTCTGTTTGGCACAACTAGTTGGTAAGCTACCTCGAAACTTATACAGCTAGTTTAAAGCTAAGTTGGGTGTTGACAACTGAAAGCTCATCGAATTGGAACTAATTCGTGAAGATTTGCTGATAAGCTAACTGCTATGCTTTAAATAACATAAGCTCTACCTCAAGTAGCTTATCACATACCAACTTATATGGAATAAGCCCTTTTTACCAAACAACAATGAGTAGCTTATTTTTTGGTCACATAAGCTAGGGAATATCTTACAAGTTACTTAGTGGTGTTACCAAACACCTACTGTACTTAAGTCGTAAATAAATATATTATTATTTGGATCGAGTGTCCTTTCAAGTTACAGTTTAATATAAGTTCTTTTAAGAAAATAGTAAAAATTGCAAGAGTAACTACTAACTTTACTGCTTGGTGATGTGACAGGAAGTTGTTGATGCCCTTTCCTTTGAACTTCCAAAGGCTGTTTCAAAGTTTGCGAGCATTTCAAGTAGATTTTTTGACAAGGCAGATAGCATCATTGATCAGTTTATAACGAAATGTGGTCCAAGGGATATGCTTTCAATTCTTTGTAATGTGAGTGTCTGCTTTTATTTCACATTAAATGTCAATTTTAGTCCATCAAAGATATATGCAGCATCACACTAGTCCTGCATTTATTGAAAACATCAAATTCGTCTTCAGTGACAGTTAAGTGACATCTGGTTTGTCCTTTTAGGGATCATTTATTGTAATGCCACTTCATGAACAAATTTGATGGCATAAATTTATATTAACTGATAAAATAGAGCGACATTTACCTCTCTATTTGATGGGTGATGCTTATTGTTTATATCTTTAAATATCTGCTTACCACTTAGGTGGAGTTGAAGTAGTTTAATCGAGTGAAATCATGTTTTTTTGTATTGGTCCAGGCCAGGGTATCACCGCACCTTGGATGATGGACTAATCTCCTTTGGGGTATAGTTGTTGCCCCTCCCAGCAAGTGTTGCTCTTAGGGATTGAACCTCGGCCTTTGGCCTTGTATGATACCTGGGGATCTAGCTTTGCCCATCCACTATACCAACTCCTTGTTGGTAGTGAAATCATGCTTTTATTGTGTATTTACATGAGAACTCTGTGGTACTTCTTGTTAGGCACTAGAATAGAAGATCACATAAAAACCTCTAAATTTACACTTTCCTCTCCTTCTGTGTTATTGACCTTTGGCTTGAGACCCCTTTCCTTCTAGTTTTATGACTTTGACATCCCTAACAAGTCCTATTCGCCTGTTTTCTCACTTCCTTTTGGCTCTTAACTTTTTTTGTCCTTGTTAACTTTGAAATATTCACTTTCTATCCCATGGCCATGCATCCAAAAAGAATGTCAATTTGTTGCATAATCATGTCATTGTTGACATGCAAAGAACTAGAAGTCAACGACAGTGTGACATTTAATTTATTTATTTTTGGTTGGTATCTTGATCCTCCTATGCTTTTGTTTCTTTAATTGAAACAGACATTAGGTTACTCAAGTGAGATGACCAAGGCTGCCAGTTACATTGTTCTTCCTCTCGCAGGACTCTCAAAGGGTAATTCGTTGTGGTGAGCTTTTTAATTAGTGGATAGAATAAGTAAAACTTAACCTCTGTTCCGTAATAGAAAAATGGAACCAGCTAATTACTTCTAGTATAGGTTTTAGAGGATTAGCTTATTTTTCTTGTTTCTTTTAGCATGTAAGACTCATGATTGGATTCATTTAATGAACTTCCTTTTGGTTATCTTGAATCATAGTCGCTCAAGGCTTATTAAAAAGAATCCACTCCTTAGTCCTTACCCTTTCCGGCCTTCACAACTCAGGCTCATTTTGTTGTACACAGACTGATTTACATCAATTTTATTATTATATTATGTTATGTTGAGAAAATTGAATCCCAAATCATATTTATTTTCACTTGGTTTGTTGAGTATTATTGAAGGCAATTATAATTTGTTTCATAACTGGCTCTTACACTCTAAGCAAATGATAGGATCAATCTAAAGATATTTTAAAAGGGGTAGATGCTGCCAATTTGAGTTTTGTTACATGCCTAAATAAAGGATGTAATCAGAGATGCAATTTCTTGCAAGACAGTAAATGCTTTTGCTTCAGCATCTGTACTATCCTTATTTGAACAATTTTTTAGTTTGAATATAGTGATTTGAATCATGATTTTAACAGGAGCGATACCACACAAATGTGAGACAAACTATTTGTTTGGGTAAATTGTCATGAATTCATGATGTGTGTGAAAGAATTATATTGCTTTTGGACAATGCTGAAATAGTTATTTGGATATATGAGAGATAAGAGGATGTTGATGAAATATAAATTTACCCTTCCAATACAGTGAGGAATCAATGATTCATATAATTCATATTTTAAGATTGGACTTTAATATCAAATCATGAAAAAAATGTGGTTGTCAGCTTGTGCTTGATATTATATCACCAAAGTCTTGCTCGCTACCAATTATTGCATTACAGATTTTATTGGGTCACTTTTTTTTATCTGCACTAATGTAGAATTTCTCTAACTACTTAAACTATTATGTTCGCGCTGAAGTATCTTTGTTGATGAAATGCAAAACCAACATTTTAGTTTTTGGCTGACTGGCTATATATCTCACTCTGTCAATGATTTGAAGTCAAATTGCTGGAAGTTTTTGTTCATTCTTGTTTTGCCTTTGCAGTCTTTGTCTTGATTAAGAGGCGTCAGTTTGAACAAGCAAAAGAAGCTATTCCTATCATTCTTAATGTATTAACGGCTGTGTCATTGGAGTCGGAAGATGAAGAGCTTGAGGGTGTATTTGAAAGAGCTGTTGAAATTGCAAATTCTATATATGAAGTTTGCAATAAGTTGGTCTGTTAATCTCAAAACAATTATCCTTTTCTTTGCTTGGAAAACTTAAAATACTGATTTATTTTCAATCTTTTGCTAACACATTTTCACTTTTACAACAGGAAGGTGTTGCAAAGGAGAAGCTTCAATCTCTTCTTGGTTTATATGTCCTGCAATGCTTGGTAGTGGCTCTGTACTGCACTAAAATTTGTAGTTATTCTTATTTGATTTGCTTCCCAACTTTGTTTGGTTTAAATCAATATAATCATTTTTTTACCTTAAAATCTATGCATATCAATCAGAAGCTATTCAAAGCGGATTCTGATTATAATGAAAAATTTGATTATTTTAAGATTCTGATTATTAAACTTATCCAAGCATGTGTAATTTTTTTATAAGTGATTATTTTCAAAAAATAGGTTATGGAGAAACAATATCAAACAAACACACTCTTAGTATGTTATTGTGCTGTTTAGGCTCTTGTTTCAGTTAGCTTAAGCTATCAAGCTTCCAGTTGTCATTCGTTGGTATTACAACTGTCACAAATTTCTTCAAATTGTGGTTTATCGTATCTCAGCCTGCTAACAACTTACGATGTCGAGACTGTGGCTGGCTCCGTTTTTGGAGGTACTACTCTTATGTTACTTTGTGTCTGCTGTTAATTTTTTTCAATGTTTAAGTTAAGCACTTTTTATGGTCACTCTGTGTCTTTCTTACAGAAGATGGTGATTATATGGGCTGTTTATCTCATGTCAAACACGGTGCTGCTCTCTCTGGTTTGTGTTAGGACAATTACTGTAATTGAATCATTGGCTTTTCTTTTTATGCATTTCCCTTTCGCTAACCTGTGAAACTCCATTTTTTATAGTGATTTGGGGGCATGTTTCAGAGGAGGTTGCTCGTACTGCTAAAGAGGATTTGGTTGCTATCAAAGATGAGCTTTGTAATAATCTAACCGAAAGGTGGCAAGCAATAGGAACCTTAAGGCATGTACTTTCCTTTGTAAACTTTCCCTGGGAGTTGAAGAAACATACTATTGAATTCTTGCTTTGCATTACGGTTGGAGGTATCTCTGGAAATAATGATGATAAACATGTGGAGTGGTCATCTTATATGCCAACTCTTTTCGCAGCTTTGCAGGTTGTTTATCGCAATTCCTGACTCCAGTTTGTTTATCATTGCATGAAAGAGGAAAGTGCTGACATGTTCTTCTCTTTTGGATATGCTTTTACCTTTCAGGCTGTTAAAATGATTATCATGTATACACCAGACCCAGAACTCAGAAAAAAATCATTTGCTGTGCTGAAAGGAGTGAGTTTCTGATACTAGACAATGCCATTTTAAGTTGAAATTTTTTCTTTTAGTTTGTATGCAATGTGAAATGTGCAATTCCTGACATCAAAATCTATGATGTTTGTTAAACTCTTAACGTCTGACATATATTTTCTTATGATTTTTAATTGTACCATGCTCGTGTTACTTGAACTAGGTACTTGCCGATATTCCAATTTCTCAAAGATTTGACATTTTGAAAGCATTGATTACAAATACCGACTCTTCCTCCATGGTAATTCTCTTAATTGGAGTTTGTTTAACTTCTTTTTTAATTTAAATAACTTCCTAAAGTTAAATCATTAAATGGTGGTCTTGCATCTTTGTGGAGATCGCCATTTTCATCGATCTTGTCAGGAGGGAAATGCACACAGAAGTCTGCAGTCGCACATCAATAGTGAAAAACGTCCCGCATATGGATAATGAAGCACATCCGGATGTATCATTTTGGACTCCCAGTGTCCTTGAGTTGGTAGAGTTAGTTCTAAGACCTCCGCAGGGGGGACCTCCTTCTCTTCCTGAGCAGAGTGATGCAGTATTATTCCCTTTTCATAAGTTTTCTAAATTTTTTAATGCTTGTAGCTTGAAATGCATCCTTTTGATGAAGCGTCCTGCATTATTCTCATTTCTTTATTGGGTTTAGCACTGTTTTAAGTCATAGCATTATGTATTATAACCTACAGGTTTTGTCAGCCCTCAACCTATACAGATTTGTATTGATGACAGAATCTACAGGTATTTCCATTCTTCCTCATTACCGATGTCTGTCGTTCCTCTTCTCCAAGTCTCCTTTTACCATATACTTCAGTAGTAGGACCTATCACTATGAAAAATGAGAAAATTGGCAAACTTGATCCAAATTAAGAATGGAGTGATTCCATATTGAAGCTTTTGGTCCTACACATTTGTAACAGGAAAGACAAACCGCACCGGAGTTGTGTCTAGGAGCAGTTTACTGAAGGTCTACAATGAATGGCTGCTTCCTTTGCGTACCTTAGTGACAGGCATAATAGCAGAGAACAAGAATGATTATGATGAGCTTGCAGTCGACACTTTATGTACCCTAAATCCACTTGAGTTGGTGTTGTACCGGTGCATCGAGCTTGTAGAAGAGAAGCTACAACAATCCTCATAAGGTGTATCTCTGTTTTTTATAATATAGTCATATTTGAGATATTAATCATCTTAGCTATATGAACATATTGTCTTAATAGTAATACTCCTTGTAGATGCAATACACTCCAATTTATAACATTTTGTTAAAGTTGTGCATCGTTGAACTCATATTCTTTTTGAGTTAAGTTTGCAATGCACCATTTATGTTTTGGTGCAGTATGGACCATAGTAAAGTTGTCATTACCCATGAAAAAATTGATAGCATTGCTCTCATCTCCTTTTTGTCTCATCCTTGTTCCTCACCCGACCCCCAACCTCCATGGGCCGCGACCACCTTTGCTCTGGTGCAATCACAACTACGACTTCCTTCGCGTTGGCTATGAGCAGGACACTCCATATTTTGACCTCTAAATGAGTTTCTATCAGCTTATGCTCATGGAACAACTCCAATTTGAGATTTGGTGGCTGCGACATGGTGGAGGGTGGATCTGCGACGTGGTGGAGGGCAGTAACATGATTAGAGCTTTTTATGCAAACTGGTGGAAGTGTTTAGAACAACACAACCATTAAACTAATACAAAACAAGGACCAATAGATGGGTTTGGCAAAAATGAAGTTAGATGAATGATAAAAAGCTAGTTGGAAGTTGGAACCTTTAAAGTTTGGAGTTCAAAACTTGTGGTTGACATTTAGCTTATTGAATTGGAAGAATTTGATAAAATTAGATGATGTGGTACACTGTTATGGCATGAGAATTAGTCATTGGTCTTTACCTACTTAACAAATATGGACAATTATCTTTTTTTTAGGTTTAATTAGGTAATTTTGTTAAGAAAAAAATAAGTTCATATTTGTATTCATAAAGTAAACTTCATATTGAAGTCTGTAACTTTTTATTCCCACCTCACATCTAGTGGGAAAAGATTCATTAGGGTAGTAATCAATAAAGCTTCATGTAACTTATTAATAGAAAAGTGCTATAATAAGCTACTTATTGGACAAAGCAATATGAAACTATATTAGACTATATAAGTGCTTCTATGCTACTATTTTATTACACATAACCTAAAAGTTAGAAAATTATGAAAGAAATTATTATAAATTCAAGTATTTTATTGGAAAAAACAATTGTTAAATTTAAGCAACAATGTAACTTTTCCCATTCATCATATATACAACAAGTAGAAGTCTCTTACTTACAAGGTCACATTGCTATTTTGGAGTTAACCTAACAAATACAAGAAGTTAATTCTCTTCATTTTCAATATATTAAGAAGGAATGTTGGGGTAAACCGAAAAAGTTTGGGTAAAGTCGGATCTAAATGTTGGGTAGGTAAGTGTCCTGTAGTAAGAGAAGTAGTTATGAATCCTGTAGACCATCCCCATGGGGGAAGGCTAAAACAGTAAGATTAATCTACAATTGGAAAATCATTACTGGAAACTAAAATTGGAGTGAGCTTTTGCTTATGTATTTTGGTTAATTGGCAACAAAAAATGATTTTCACTTGGGGTAGATTAATGAAAATGAACATAGAAATAGAAAAGCAGTTGTATGTGCTGCTAAACGCTGAGGCTAATGAAGATATATATCACCTATTCTTTTACTGCAAAATGTAAATTATATACAAAAATCTATTATAATAATAATAATATGTACCATACAATGAATGAGGTAAATGATTTATGGAAAGTCTAGGACATACGAATGATATAAATGCATATTGAGATTTTCTGTGAGGACAAATACATGCTGCCTCCATCCCTGCGTGTCAAACCCCAAATCAAAAACAAAATAAAGTAACTTTTCCAAAGTCTCATGTGACATTTTTAAATTAAATAATAATCAGGTAAGTATTAAAAACCTTTAATCTCAATTATTATTTATGTTATATATTTATGGTAACTAAAACATCCTCACTAAATACACCTCATACATAAGAGATTGTGGGATATGAAACTGAACTTATTAATGAAATTACTTATTATGCTCATTATACACTTTATTTTCCTTCTATATTTATTTATATATAAAATTGTGAAGAGTTCATTTCTTCGTTGGTTCTGATATATATAGGATTGATTTATTTGTCCAGATCCACGTACTTAGCTTAACTTCAATATGCATGATGTTCCAATTATGAATTTATTTATTATATTATATATTTACAAAACACAGTTTAGGTTTCATGGAATTCTAGTAATATTATTAATTTTCTTTCATTTTGTATAACCATTTATATAAGTGCAACATCTTTTAATAAAAATATTTTCACACATATATTTCTACTTATCCAACCCCTTTCTGCTTAGGTCAATATTTACGAATTTAAAAAATCATAAAAGCTAATCTAGTGCACGAAGATCTCACCTAGTAAGTCCCGAGAATAAATTAAAATAAAGACACAGAAGCTATGGAAAGGATGAATAATAAATCTATAGATTAATCTAGGTACCTATATTAATGAAATCAAGTAGCTTTAACCTACAAAGAATGATGATTTTGTATGATTCAACAGTTTCCAAATTGTACCATATAAGAAATCTGAGTAACATGGCAATTTGGTATAGAATCATATCTCTCTCTATATATATAACCTAATGTCTAGAATTTGCATTAATAAAATAAAATCTCCTCCATTGATGGCTGGAACCACCAGAGAATGATTCACTCTCTTGTTCTGTACAGTGTTCCACAGTTCAAGCATGACCAAAACACTATAGGCTGTTTCTCAACTCATTCCATATGGAAAGTTGGGGTACGATTCCTCCTCGTCCTCCTCCTCCTCAGACGGCGGCATCATATTCAGATCGGGTATCACAATCCTCGTTGTTGCTCGTGGATGAGTACCAACTTCAGCCTCCGGGGTGGAAGGTACTATTCTTGGAAGTGCAGACAGATCTTCATCAGCTGATGAATTCGGCTTGTCACAAGACATGGAACCCAAATCAAGCTGTGAATGAAATACAATGAGGTAAGTACGATATCTAAAAAGTATTGCAACAATAAATACACTCGGTGTTTTAACTTGCACTCTGCAATCGCAATTGCGGCCGCAATACTCGGAACACAATGTAAACATGGAAAACACCATTTTGAGTCAGAATTTTTGTTGTACCTTCCTCCTCTTGATAGTCTCATTACCAGCTCTCTGGGCCACAAAACTAGCTTTTTTATTTTCAATGTCCTGCAAATCAAAACCAGATTTTATTACCATAGAGAGAAAAAAACGAAGAGGGAAAGAGATTTTTGTATATGAAAAGGAAAAGCATATCAATACCAATGACCATTGATTCAAGTATATACAAAAACTAAAACATTAAAGGCAGGACCGAAAGAAGTTGTTTTCGGGATTTGAATCCGTGAATACTAGAATGATTGAATCCACGTCAATAGTTTCACGCGGTGGCATGTTATTATATAAATATAAATATATGTGGGACCCACTTAACCTTTTTTTTTTGTTGTTGGAAATTTCACCACTTTATTTGCAACAAAGGTAAGAAAAATAACCAATTTCATATATTCGTTAAAATTGTAAAAAAGAAAGAAAGTAAAAACTGTAGGTTAGAAACTCAGAATTTATATTAGGGAATAGATAATTTGTTAGGTCGTTTTATGGCTAAAGAACTAATCTTCGGCTTCTGTGACTCTCCCCTTCTAACAAGAGTAGCTCGTTACTCTCAGTGATCGAGTTGCTCGTTACTCTCAGTGATCGAGTTGCTCGTTACTCTCAGTGATCGAGTTGCTCGTTACTCTCAATAATCGAGTTGCTCGTTACTCTCAGTAATCGAACCATTCAAGAAGCTAACCCGTGAGGATGGGAAAAAGAGAAGAATCTTAATTGGACCTAGCAAGTAATAAGGGTGTTTTGGTCAATTCAACCGATAAAATCGGAAGGTACCCCGAAAAAGAGGCCACAAAAAAACAGATTTCTTCCACTTCACCTTCGAAAATTAATACAAGTATCAAGGGCAATTCCGTCAACCCAAAAATACCATAAATTTAAACAAAAACAAAATAGGGTTTAATAAATATAAAAAGTTCATAAAAAATAAAATCTTTATTTAGAGTTTGAAACCATATTGGAAAAACGAAAACCGCTTCATTCACCAAATTGGATCATTAGTTTAATTAATAATAAAAATAAATTTACAACACTCCATAATCATTTAAAATTTTAAATAAAAGATGTTATAAAACAGTAACAAAAAAGGAAAAAAAATTAAATAGTTGGTTTTCTGAACATGAGATCGAAACCGAAATAATAATAAAAACTATGCTTTCATAACTTGTATGAGATCGAAAGGGCAGAACAGTAAAAACACATACAAAACTTCATTTAAAAAACACAACGCCACCGTCAACCGCCGCTAGCCACAGCCATCCACGGCGGAGAGACGGAGAGAGAGATGGAGAGAGGAAGAACCTTGGATCTGATGTGGTGGGTAGAATGTTCGTAACCGTCGGCGCTGGCGGTCCAAGAAAGCGGCGTTGTAGGACTGAATGCGGTGGGAGAAGGGTGGTGTTTGGAACGAGAGACGGAGGAGCGAGGCTTGTTGGCTCCCCAGTGAGAAAGCAACGGCGGAGATTGGGGTATGGAGGAGTGCTTGAGACAAAGGAGAAGATGAGCAACGAGGGAGTTGTCAACAATGGCGGATTTGAACCATTGGTCGATAACAACCATTGTGATGACGTCACTCACTCCAACAACGAAACAGAGAAATCGAGAGAGAGAGAGTGTGAAAAAAGTCATGACTGGGGTTTATATAGTAATAATAATATTATTAATTTATTAATAAAAAAACACTTACTTACTCACACATCCCACTTTTTTTTTTATTTACTTTATTAATCTAGATATATTCTTTTTTTTTTCTTTTTTTGTATTATTGAGGCTATTTCTTGGATTTATGGTAAAGAATTAATCCTTTTTAGATATATGATTATTCCTTCTACCAATGGGTGTTGGTTCAAGTTGTACATATTTGATTATCCTTAAGTAAGAACTCGGGTTCGAGTCTTGTGGATGGAAAAAATGCACGTTGGGAGAGTTAGTCCTACATACTTGTGGATGTTCCCGGCTCGGACACAATTGCCTCCAATGCAAAGATACCTGTGGGAAACCCAAAAAATATGATTATTCCTTCTAATAAGAATTATTCACGGAAATTGAACTCTTATGCTACATTTGGTTGTGGGAAGAAAGTGAGAGAAGAGAAAGATGTAAGAGAGATAACAAAGAGTAAGGAAAATGATGAGAAATTGAGTAGATTTTTATATTGTTTAGTATGAATCAAATAAAAAAGAAAGAGAAGAGAATGAAATGGAATATTTTCTTCCGTATTTGAATGAAAAGTAAGATGTGAGAAATATATTACAATTAAAAGGACAAAAACTTGACAAAAAATAATTGAAAAGTTTAATAAAGAATAGTTATTAAGGATATACTTGTCATTTTACATCACCAACTTCTTTATTCTCTACTTTCTCTTCACATTTGGTGAGAAAAGATTTTATGTGGGTCTCACATAATTTTATTTTCTCAACTCTTTCTCTCTTCTAAACGAAATGAGAGAAAGATCAAATTTCTCGACAAATTTCTTCCTTCTATTAGCTTAATCTTTTGGTGATCCTAAGGATTCAATGAGGTTCTATACTACTAGACTAACATCTTATTGGTCCATAATATATCCTTACTGCAAGTAAACTATTTGTAAATTAAACATTAATAAATAAAATATAATTTTGTGATATATATTACTTTTTTATGATATAAGGAGATATTTAGGAAGAATATAAATTTTTCTTTAAATTATTGATTACTTAAAATGTTTTATTATACCATTTTTCATTGCATAAATTATACTTTCATTTTTTTTAATAATTCTTTTTGTGATATTTCTTAGCATCTTTAATTATGTTTTTAATCGCAATTATATTGTGGTTGGCTAATGATATGCCCTTACATTTTTTATGGTAAACAAAAAAAGTGAAAACCTTAAAACAAATAAACAATAGAAGAATATGAGAAAATGAAACATTTGCATTAAATAATGTTATCATGCACTTTGAATGAGAGTTCTTTGCTAATTGATCAACTACTTTGTTTATTCGTGAAATTGAATAAACCAAATTTGTTTGTGACAAAATTTATAATTATGGCCTAATTAAGGATGAGATAGATATAACAATTGTGAGAGACATGTGAATTGCTCCAGAAAAATTACATTTAATCCAAGTTGTTGTTAAGATCTAATCTCATGCATCTAAGAGAATACTATATATTATAAATATACCCTAGGGTTTTGCAAGTAGCATAACAACTACAAATTAACTTTTGCATAATAGATTAAGAAGAATAGTTTTCTTTATAAAAATGAAACATGAACCCCACACCATTTACACATGGCACTTTATTTTAGTTTGATTCAGAAGTTCCTTAAAGATATTAAATATGTAATAAAAATAGAAACATCACATTGAACATTGTAGTTTTTTAATTCTTAAATATATTTATTAATTATTTTTCAACACAAAAATTATATAGTTTGATTCCTTAGTGAGTGCTCTTACCATTTGTGTAACTATTAATATATTATTAGAAGATAAAGATTGTCAGCTTTATCGCGCCTATAAGATCAAAGTTCATGAAGTGTTTCATATTGATGTTTATATTCGGTGCATATTACAGTAACGAACTTAATTCTAATATATAATATTGATTTCTCAACTCCATTTCAATATTAGGTAATATAGGACTTCATACGACAATATACTTCAAATAACTCCAACAATCTTCACATTGATTATTCTCTCTAGTATGATAACTAGACGGGTATGGGTAAACTTTGTCACATGGTGGATTTTGTTAATATTTCTAACACTTAAATGTGCGAAGAGGTCTAGAAAGACCTTTCGTGGGATTTTAATATGATGTACACCTTAATTCTTAACCATGTCAAAGACCTCATTCTTACCATTCTGGTGTCTTTGTCTCTTCATAATTCTGGAGGTTGGACTTGAGAAACTAATGCACCGAGGTATTATACTGCTAATTCAGGTTATTGGTGGCTAAAAATTAATGAAGATCTTACACCTACTCATACTCATTGGAGTTAGCTTTAGAGAATTTTTGTCCCTGAAAAAGTTAAGTTTCTTTTATGGCTTTCTGTTCATAATTTTTTGCCTAATAACTCTCTTCGTTTCAGGAGGAAAATGTCTATCACACCCATTTGTGGGAGGTGCAACACTACAACTGAAGATCTTCTTCACACTTTCAGAGATTCAAGAACTCTTCCCTTCTATGGTGTCGCTTGGGATTCACTGATCAACCTTTCTGGTCTAACAAATCCTTCTTATCTTGGATGACTACTCATACTAGAAGCTCCAACGAGCGTCTCTTCCTAGTAGGCATCTGGTGGGTTTGGTGTTGGAGGAATCATACTATTTTTGGAAACATGACTTGAGATCTCTCATATGTCTCTCATAATGTCCACCACAATTTCAGAGATTGGACTGCTACTGATACTTTATTGACTGAAGCCTCTCTTATGAGTGTTTATTGGTGTCATTCAGAAGCTAGAAGTGTGAAACTTAATGTGAATGGTAGTTGTCGCATGATCAAATAATGGGTGGAGGTGGTGTTATATGGTCTTTGGCTAGCTGGGTTCACAAGGAACTTTGGGACAAGATCCTCTATTCAAGTTGAGCTTATGGCCATTAGTCATAGACTCGAACTAGCTTAGAGTTTGGATCATCATCAGATTACTTTAAAGTCTGACTGCCTGGAAGCAATTCATGTCATTAACGACAAGGTGTAGACTAACTTGAACCCTATTGTTCGTATGCTTCACAACATCTACGATCTTCTTAAAAGAAATTGGGGCGTCCAAATTCATCATATCTATAGAGAAGACAATATGGTGACAGATTACATGGCTAAAATGAGCTTGAAACTTCAAGAAGACTTTAGATTATGAGACTCACCTCCTACAAAAGCTCTTTCCATCTTGCAGTTGGATCTTTCCTCTATGCTCAATTTTTTTTTTCCTTTCCAATGTACCAAAAAAAATCCATTATCCCTAATAGATAAATTTAATTTTCTTAAATTGTGAATAGTTGTCACCTCTATTACCAAAACTTCCTTGGAAAGCCTGAAAGCTAATATCCATATCACATCCTCCATCTGTGCTAGAAAACAAAAAGGCTTTGTACTAATAATGTCAATCTACTATTCTACCCATACCTTTTTCACCACGTCAACATTATCATACATGCATTTTTATTTCTTCTTCTTCATTTCAACATTATAACTTGTATGAGATTCTCTCTCATCCATGCCATTTTTATGTTGCTAGTTGCTTCATCAACATTCACAATATACTTATCATTCAATGTTTCTATCAAAATATTTAAGTATAATTCACGTTGGATATGCGGGGAAAAATAAAAAAGTTTATAAGTAGAAAAAGTTCATGGAACTAATGTCTTAGATTTTGGTTCAAGATGTGATGTCTCATTTGTGACTCTACACTCTTCCCATACCCCGATAACAATAAAACTCTCAGGTAGTTAGAGACTCTCGGACCAGAAAGTGTGTGGTACCACACTTTGGTTAGAATTAGTGGATGTAGAAGAGAATAAACTATCTAGCAACTGAAGCAGAAGCAGATCATAAAACTACTGCTATCATGGTTTATTCAATATTATCCTTATAAATTGAGAAAAAACTCATTATGTTCATCTTGCTTCAAATCTTAAAAGCAGACTTTAATATGGAACAACAATACTATGATTAAACTTGTTTCAACCCCAAGGTTACAAAATTTCCTAAGGTACATTTATGTATGACTATTAATGCATACATAATTATTCTCTTGTGTGCCAACCACTGTGGCTGGGTATAATACTTACCAAAAGTCTAAGAAGCTTTGTTCTGAAGCATAATGCATTGAGTTTCAGCTGACATAATGAAAGGAATCAATAATAGCATCTGCAAGGTATTCACATTTCGCCAATGACAATCCTGCCAGTGAAATTCTTCCATCCTTTGTCATGTATACATGCCACTTATTTGTCATGTTGTCACTCTGATCAGATAGAACAAGTTACCGTTAACGAACAACGCCAAAAATATCGCAAAACGAAAGACAGCGAATTATAGATTCATATTACGTAAAGAAATAGAACACAAGAAACTGTTTCTGTTTGGCACAACTAGCTGAAAGATAATAAGCTAGTTGATTGAATCAAAACTCTTTGGGTCAGATTAGCTGATAAGCTAACTTGGTGGCATAAAACGACATAAGCCTCTAGATTATAAGCCATAAGCTATCTCAAGTAGCTTATGCTTATTGAAATAATCCCCTCTTTACTGAACACCAACACGTCGCTTATTTATTATTAAATACCTTACAAATTATTTGGTGATGTTACCGAACACACTCATTAATGCAAGAAGTCACAAGGAGAGACAATTACCTGGTTCTTGTTGAGGCCTGTGTATGAGAACATGCCTATCTGCTTAAGTATGAATGACCAATCCTTTCCACTCTTGTCTTTAGAAGAAATACTGTCATAGAGCTGCTGTCTAACATTCTTTATCCTTCCAGCCATCATTTCCATCTCCACTTTCCATTCATCGAAGAGAGCTGGGTTTCCAACAATATCGGCAACAATCCTTGCCCCGTGGACAGGTGGGTTCGAGTACATTGGTCGTGCAATCCTTTTCAATTGGCTCTTCACCCTGAAACACATAGTTATCAAATTGTTGATCAAGACAGAATTTCTACCGAGGCATATATTGTCCTAACCAAGTTAAATCTGAGATATTATTCTCTTTCTGAAAATCAGATTTGAGCATTTTGGCATTATGTTATAGGACAATCTATCCTAACAATAATGTCGGATTCCAACTATTTCATACTACCAGTACTTAATTGATAAAATGATCCCTATACTTTTCTAGAAAAAGGAATAAGTTGCATCATAAGAAGAAAGTACACAGATTCAATATTTTCTTAGACATGTCCATTCAAATTTAGATATGAGAAAGCATGGCATGCTAAATTTAACACACCTTGCAGCAGATTCCGGAGATGAGGAAATGACATTGATTGCTCCAATCCTTTCAGCATACAGACCGAGATTTTTACTGTAGGACTGAGCAACAAGAACCTCCAAGCCACGTGCCACAAACAATCTCACAGATGCTGCATCTTCATCAAGGCTTCCACTAGCGAACCCCTAAAACCAATGAGTTTTTTAAGTAATATTAGTATTCTGAAATAGATTCAATGTGACTGTAGAACATTTACCTGTTTTGAAATGTATCCAAAATCATTCTCTTTTCAAAGATTAATTGTCATGATTTCAAATATGTTAACGGTGTTTGATATATGCTATCCATAAATTTACTAAATGATAGATTGTTTAGCAAAAGATTGGTACCTGGTAAGCAACATCAAAAAATGGAATGTGGTTTTTTTCTTGAATTACATCAGCTATTTTTTCCCACTGTTCAGGTGTTGGGTCAATACCAGTAGGGTTATGAGCACATCCATGAAGTAGCACAAAAGTTCCTTCAGGAGCTGCCTATAAAAATGAAGAAATGTACCATTAAGGCAAGGGGCAATTTTATATAGAATTGAACAAATGTTAAAATTAAATGAATATTTGAGTCTATTGTTGGTTTTCATTAACAAGATGATCAAATTGCTACGCCTAAATCAATTATGCATTAAACACCATCTAACCTTTATATCTTCTATCATGCCCTCAAAATCCAAACCAACTGTCTTGGGATCATAATATCGGTACTCGGACCATGGAACCCTAGCATCATTGAAAATATTCTTGTGATTTCCTGCAAGACAATATTGTTAACCAGAATGCATTAATATCATCAACAAATATCATGACCAAGTTAGACAGAAGAAGGAATAAAATGCATACCCCAGGTAGGAGCTGATATCAAAACTTTTGCCCCAGGAAAATAACGTTCTATCAAAGCCGCTCCTAGTCGCAGAGAACCCGTTCCAGAAAGACCTTGGACAGTTGCAACCTGGGTGCATCGAATAATATAAGTACAAAGAAAAAGACGATATGTGTTGTTTTTATTCACTCGTAAGCACAAAATATCATATCCTTCAGGAATCTATAGTTTTTGAATCCACTACATACTCTTTGTTGTTTGATTGCAGGATTGTCGGCTCCAAGTAGCAACTCTGCAGTTGCCTTATTAAATGCAGCTAAACCCTCAATAGCTAGATACTGCATATGCAAGTTAAATCATCGTCAATAATGTAAAAGGCAATCATTCTATGTAACACATAAAGGCATATGACGCGAAGAAGATTACCTCTTTGTTTTCCCCTCTCTCCAGCATAAGATTCTCTGCCTGAAAATATAAGAAATTCATTTGAATCAATATCGACTTAACTCAAAAATAGCGAAAAGTAAGAGCCTCAACTTATTGCACACATATGAGATAAGGAACAGAGACCTTGTTAACAACTTTAAGCACGTATGGCTGCAATTCTTCAGTTCTGTAGGCACCAACTCCAAGATTGAGCTTGGCATCACTCGTGTCTGCTCTAAATGCTTCAGAAACTCCAAGAATTGGATCTGGAGGAGCCATCGGAATGCCCTCAAATCGAGAAACATTAACCGCAGCCACCATAGAGATACGGCCAGAAGACTGTGAATTAGAAAACAGAAAATGACATCGATTAGGATTGGAGTTGTTGGTACTCCCAATAATCTTCACATGCACTACTCAGACTGTCTGCAAAATATTATTCAATTAAACCCGAACAGAAAATACAACAATACAACCAAGCCTTTATCCCACTAAGTCGGCTATATAGATCAAACCAAACGACGCCATAATGCTCAGACTGTCTGCAGGAATGTGTGTTGTATGTGTTGTTGATGGTATTGGTATACATAGTCGGTCCTAAGCTCAGATAAATAACTATAAGGGCAGTCGAATCAGTATGATATGGATCTATGATATAGAACAGAAAATAGGAACATAAATAACTACAGTTTTTTTTCCGTATAACCTCAGTAACTAATCCTGGTGTATGGCCGTCGCTAGTAACAAGTGTCGCTGATAGGAATAAAACTTAATTTTACGGCCAATCCGATACTTACGGATATAATGAGGCCTTACATAACTAAATCAATGTCTGGTTGGTAAATAAGTTAGTAATAGTACTACATACGTACCTTTGCATTTGAGAAGGTGTTTGATTGTTCCTTGCTAAACCTCAAACTGTTTCCTCCAACCTTAAGCTTGTCCTGTTCAAATTCAGATAAATTGTTCAAATCCAGATCGAGTTTTTTTTTTTTTGTACTACCAATGATATATCTCAACTAATTGACTTCGGGTACATGACTGCCCCTCTCAATAATAATAATAATAATCCAGTGGGGCCTTACACCAACAGACAAAATAATAATAATAATGAAATGGTAATAAAAAAGTGATAATAATAAAGAAAGATACATTGTATTGTAAAGAGAGTGAAGGTATTGAGAGAAGAGAAGAAGCCATGAGAAACTGAAAGAGAAAGAGTAAGAAAGAATGTTAGATTAAATAAATAGAGAGAATATATAATATTAGATTACGTACCGAATCGAATTACGAAGAGAGAGAGAGAGATGAAAAAGAATATATGAGTAAAAAAATAAGAGAATGTGAGGATGAGGTAGAAGAAGAAGAAGAAGAAAACGTGGGCGATGATTACGAAGACAATTTTAATAACATTAATTCATTTACCATCTACTACCCACAGTTTTTAAATCCTTCTTTTTCAACAATAATTCATTTTCACTAAGTTTACTTCTTATTCTGGTTGTCAATTTTTTGAAAATCTAATGGTTTGAATTAGTGAATACATATAAATTATTATATGCTCATAAAATTTATGGCTAATATGAGGAGTCTTTGAGCTTTTTATTTTTATAGTTTTTTCTCATTTTTTGTATAATCAAGATATTTATTCACTTTTTGTTACAAAATTAATATTTTTCAAGTACGTAACTATTCTTCCGGTATATATCTCTTACGATAATTGAAAATTTTGACCTTTTAATCATTTTATAGATGTAATATGTTATTAAACCAACATCTTCTTGTTAACCTATTCTATTTAAAAACACTCTAAATTAATTACTTTTATTATAGGTTTGCCATGAAGTAAATTGTTTTCATGAAGTTTATGTTAGTATTAGGTTTTTTATAAATATTTGGACCAAAAAAATAAAATTCATTTTAATTACACAACTTCATTTTAAGAGTATTTTAGTTAATTTAAATTATATTTTTTTAATACATTTATTACATATTATCTCTTCATATTTAGTAATCCTTCTTAATTATTTCGGTTTTCTTCTTCAAATAGTACCCAACTCTTTTCTTATAAACTAATTTTTCATTTTGTTTTTTAAGATATAAGTAGTTTCAAACCTCTTACTAAAAAAATTATAGTCAAACATTATTTTCTAGAAAAAGTCTAACTTAATATATTTTATATAGTTAGATTTAATGTCTATATTTATACTTTAATTTAATAGTATTATTGGTAATTAATTAAGTAGTAATAATATAATAAAGTCAAATTCAGTAAGCAAAGATATATTCCTAATCCCATAAAAATTTGAAAAAAATCTAAAAAAGGAAAGAAAAAAAAAACATGCTCAATATTGTGTAATGACTCATATTCTTTTGATAACAACAATATAATTATTGACTTGAGCTGATGTAAAGGAGTTGGGATACATAACTTTATATTTATGTCATTAAACCTAATATAAAAAAAGAACAATAGCTAAACACAAATCATAATTCTTTAATACACAATGGTAGTCTTTTGTCGCTCCTGGGGACGTATGCACAATTGGTCAAACCCCTTTATCAAATTTCTTGTGTTATTCTCTTATCCTTATTCTTTTTTACTATTTGGTTGCTCGCTTGTTCTTAATAATTGGTATTAGAGGGCTCTTAACCAAGTGCCAAATTTGAGGTAAGGAAGTTTGATGGAACTGATAATTTCGAATTGTGGCAAAAAATGGTTAAGGATGTGTTGGCTCAAGAAGGTCTATCAATGACATTGTGTGAGAATAAACCAGATGGTATGGATAAACTTGATGTAGGGGACTCACTGAGGAACAATTTATAAGAGGCTCTAAGTATTTTGTTACCTTCGTTGATGACTTTTCTTGCAAGGTATGGGTATAATTTTCTGAAGCATAAGTCAGAAGTCATTGACAAGGTCAAGGTTTGGACAGCAGAGGTAGAAAACCAGGTTGGTAGAAAAATCAAATACATATGGTCGACAATGGTATGGAGTATAAAGACTTACAGTTTCAGAAGTTATGTGAAGAACGTGGCATTAAGAGACATTTTTCAGTAAAGAAGACTCTTCAGCAGAATGATGTTGTAGAGCGGATGAATAGAACTCTTACAGAGGGAGTCATATGTATGAGAGTGAATGTTGGACTTTCTAAAAGATTTTGGGCAGAGGCACTTAATATAGTGTGACATCGTGTTTTTCTATTGGCATTTAATTCATTAATTAACTGTTAGCGGATTAATTCTATAAATTTATCAACAATGTTTTAGGCTAAACCTCAATTGAGTTTTAGTCTTGTATTCTGATTTTCTTGCTTTCCTTAATTTTTCAAGATTTTTGGAGACTTAAAGTCTCTGAGACAATTTCGGGCCCATTTTGTCAAGATTCGGCATGATAGAGAATATATGATGAATGTTTAAAAATTTTAATGAACATAATATATTTTTATTGACCTGAGACAACATATGAGATATGATATGAGATAATAGATCTATGTTGAAGATAGATAAAGTGTAGCACAAAAATCTATAAATAAAGGTCACTTTGTGTTGACTAAAGAAAACAATGAGTTTGAAAAAGAAGAAAGAGAAATCAACCATTCCATTCGATACATTATGACATGAAAAGATAAAGCAAAACAAAGAAGTTATTATTACTTCTTAGCTTGCTCATCATATTTGGCTGATTATATTACATAGTAATTATTATATGATTCTTTCTAAGAAGTTAATAATAATTCACTTTACTACAATGGTTGTGGTTGAAGAAACATTGATAATAATAGATGAAGGTGGAGAAACACAATGTCTTGTTTGGCTACTAGATAGTGGTTTATTAGAGGAATCAACCTCATATCTGCTACTAGATTGGCTTCTAATTTTCTTCTTTTCATCTTCTCTCATTCTATCAGATGAAACTTTACTAATCTTCTTCTCATTTAGGCTTTGTGGAAGAACACAGTTGCACAAATAACCTTCATATTCACAACCAAAAGATAACATCACAAATCATAAATGGGTAATATTCAATACTCATATAAGTAGTCATAACCATATAATTACATATAAAATGTGATTGATATGAATAAAAAAAAACACTAAGTTGATCCACAAATTCATAAAATATATATAGTTTGAGATATTTGTTACCAAGTCTAGCAAGTCGATTGACCCATGGAGGTATTGATTTTCCTGTTAATTTGAGACAAAAATCTCTACAAAAGTGATTGCAATTCTTTTGTATAAGATGATATGTGTTCCCTGAATACTCTTCAGCTAGCTTTTCCATCAATATTCTAACATCCTTTGGGTTCATATTTGTACTTCCAATTAATATTGATTTTCTGAATGTGAATCCAGGACAATTTCTAGGTTCCACTACAAAAATCCCTGTTGTGTTTCTTTCATGTGCTCCAAATCCATATTCCACATCATGAACTACACAAAATTCAATTCATAACACTATTGAAATTCTCTCAATCCATACATATATTTCAACAATGTATATATAATGACAAACATAAAGGCATGCAATAAAATATAGTTAGTCGGGTCATTCATAAGATTCGAGTCTGTGATTTTTTAAAGAGAATTGAGTCCCTAATCACTCGAAATCAACATTGAGAACCCTAGTTGTTGGACCCGACTGTGATCGTGGAGCCTCCGATCACTAGGGAGTTTCATTAATACCAGGATATAAGAAGAGTGAAGAGACACAAATGATGAGCCAACTAATCTTGAACCAAAACTTTAAGGCAATAGTTTCATGTATTTTTTCAACTTATAAACTCTTTCACTTCTCCCCTAATATCAAATGTCAGACTTCACACTTGAATAAACACAACAGTCTCCCCTCATGTGTGAGGACCACTGACTTTTATGTCTGCTCCCCCTTAAGTCATCATGTCTCAGCCGAAAAATCGGCTCTGATGCGCAATTTCATTGTTACCGCAAATGAGATACCACATCTTGAACCAAAACATTAATGCAATGGTTCTATGAGTTTTTTCTACTTTTAAACTATTTCATTTATCTCTTATATACAAGATGACTTCATACTTGACTAAACCTAACACAAACTATTAGTTAATTTAATTACTTTTTCTACCAACTCTCAACCAAAACAATAATAAGTATAGATGATGGTTTTCTTACATAAACAACTCTATGCAATATTTAAAGCTTTAACAGTAAATGTTTCATGACTAGTAGTTTTATATTTAACATGTCAATGTAGCAAGAGCTATTGGGCTTTATACATGCTTATTTTACTTTAGCTTAAATTCATCTTAGAAGGGGAAATATTCAAAAACACCATTGAACTTAGAATGATGTGCAATTAAATATTTTGATACATAATTCATGTTATAAACATAGCACATCCCTTGATTTGAATTAAAATGAAAATTATATAATTGACATAACAAAAAAGATAAAAAATAATAAAGATAATTGAATTGGGTTACCTTGAACACCTGAATGGAAAACACCAAGGCCAAGCCAATAAGCATAACCATTAATGGGAGTAAGATCATATACATTCAAATAAACCAAAAATAAACCGGGTTTTTTCTTCTTATGAATTGGTATCCGATGACACAACATTATTTATATAAGGATTGGTTACAGTTATGATTATGGTTACGGTTATGATTACGATGTGTGCATGTAATAGTTAGAGAAAAGGGATAAAGGAAAGATGAAAAATTTGGAGAAAATCCAAGGGCATTTTGGGAACCCAGAAAAGAACCCTTGAATTTTCTCTGAAAGTTTAGTGATGATGATTGTTGCATCTCATTATATATTCCATTTCTTTCGGAACAAGATGGAGAATGAATGTTTCCAGAGTGCATTGCTCCCTCACCTTTGCCTTTTAATTTTTTAATTTTTTAATTTTTTTCTTAAATAATCTAAATATTTATTTGTTAATTTATTTATTAATAATCATATTTCAGTACTAATCTCTTCGGTACCTTATTGTTACATTATAAGTTGATACATCCATATCATTGTAATTAAATATCAAATTATATTGTGATATATTATCCTTGTTTAGATTACCACAACTACAATATTTTCGTCCCATAAATAATACTTAGTTATATAAAAGGGATCAAAGGATGAGATAAATTTTCTTGCATCAAGGTCATTGAATGAGCCATGTGAACATAAAATCTTACTATATACAATTGTGGGAATATGATGGCAGATTTTGATGACTAACATCCACGTTTGCTAATTATTATTTAAAGTATGAAATATTTGTCTTTAATGTAATGAGTTATACACACTTATAGTTATACTATAAAATATGAACACACATGAATCTTAGCCTTGATTTGGGAAAAATTATATAGATAGTGTAGTCAAAATATTTAGAGAACTAGTGTAGTTTTTAGAGAATTTGTGGACCAGGAATTTGATTTTTCTAACACATTCTCTCTTTTCCATGGAAGTCGTGTTTTCTATCCACAACTTCCACTTTTTTAGAAGTCGTGTACCCTAAAGACGATTTCTATTCTATGTTAATAATAAAAATACTCTCCAGCCTAGTAGTTATTGGTTTCTACTCTCCATCGATTTCTATCAAATGTATAATAGTGTAGTTTGACTATACTGGACACGTAACTTCCTGATTTGAGGCCAATAGATGAAAGTGACTTAGTACACATGAACCTCCAAATAGGACACAAATGTCTTCTTACAACATAAGCTAAATAATAATAATAATAATCTATTGCATAAAGAAACAATTTCATGTGATAATATATATGTATTCAATGTTATCCATTTTGCAACCATGTAGCCAGAATCATGTTCTCCTACATGGAATAACACTGAATCTGAAATTTAAAGAATATTCTGATTTATCAATTTTTTATATAAACAATTAGTATACACGTTCAGAATGTGTTATGAAGATGCGACACTATATTTTGAGGGAATTTATGATCATTAATATGCTTCTAATTACAGGTTCAGAAACCACACTTTGGAAACAAAATAGTCTAATGTTTTCTGTATTGTTTTTACAGATTTCTGTGTATAAACATGGGTCAAGGTATATAATGTTGCATTTTGTGAATGATTTAAGTAAGGCCATTTTGATTTATTTTGGACCGGAATACAATTGGGTAGCCTCCGACTCACGAATTCTATTGTTATTAGGGTATAAGAAGAATGAAAAGTCAAAAAATAAAACATTACGTATTAAATCAAAATCTTAAGGCAATAATTTTATGAGCATTTTCCATTTATTAACTACTTAGCTCCAGTAACTTAAGCAGATTCTAATTCATAGTTGAGTCTGACATTAGTTATAGGAATTTAAGAAAAGAGTGGGGATCCATTTACTTTAAGAGTAAGTTTTTTAACTTACTGCTCATCCTAGCCATCAATTATAGAGATATCTAATAGTTTAGATCTACTCATTAATTCAAACCATTGAATTTCCATGAAATTGATGGCTAAGATGAAGAGTAAAGCGGATTCCTCCTCTAAAAAAAGCATTAATTTCATTAGATTCACTTATTCTATAGATAAAATAGAAAAGAAAAAAGTACTTAAAACAAAATTAAAACTTTCACTTCAACCATGCACATGACCATACTGAAATTGAATGATTATGAGTAAAAAAGTTTCAATCCTCTCATAAACAAATTTACACAAATATTATTTAACATAAGAAATTTGGTAAAACCTCAACTCTACGTCTAGAAATACTGAACATCAATACAAAAACTATAACAAACCAAGAAGATGTTGATCTAGTTGAGTGGAGTAAGATCCGACTAGATTCTCAGGATGACCAAAAGGTTAAAGGTTCGATTCCTGGAAACAACACTTATTACACCCTGAAATGAATTAGTTCATTACACAAGGTGAGGAGATACCCTTAGTAGTACAAAAAAAAATAGTATAACAAACCAAGCACATGGTCAGAGCTTGAGAGATAAATCAAGATGGTTCATTTCTTCATGATTATTACTATCACTAATCTTCAAATGAGTTCCACCACTCACCATATATCCACTATTTGATGCAGAATTCATCATAGTATTCATCACTTCAAATCTACCAACACTGCTTCTTGTTGTTGATGATAATAACGCAGGTCTTGTTGTTGTTCTATGAAAATCTGGCATAACCTGCTTTGAAAATCTTGACCAACCATGATGATAACTTCCAAAAGGGTTTCCAAATCCATTAGAGAAAACATGAAAAGGCTTATGAATCATAGAATGTGCTTGAACCCCAATAGTACTTCCATAGTGATGGTTGTTATGGATCATTATTTGTGTTCCTCTTTTTGCTATTGATCTCTCTCTTTTATGAGCATTTTGGTGTCCTCCTAGTGCTTGTGAACTATAGAACTTTCTATGGCAATAGTTGCATGAAAACACTCTGTGTGATGAAGAATCAATATTATCCAAACAAGTGATGAGATTGAGTTCTTGACCTTGTGGAGTGAAAGCAAGAGTAGAATAATCATTGTCACATACATTATTCAGATCTAGTAAAGTGATTAGTACCTTTGACTCATTTTCTTCTTCTTTAAGTGATTTTGGCAATGGTGTAGTTGAAGTTGGAGTAGAGAGTATGTTATCACAAAGGTATGCTTCCATACTCAGTTTTTCCATTGCCAGAGAGTACTTTTTTCCTTGTCCCCTTTCTTGTTGGTAGTAGGTTAAGGAACTTTAATTTGTTGATTCTTTAACGAGTCATATCACCTGTTTCGAATGGTGTCTCATTCCCTATTTAGAGCCAATCAAAATGTTATTTTTTGTCTTTAAAGTTTTTCTTTTATTGATGTGACAATATATGATTGACTCGAGACAAGAAATAAGACATCATTCAAAACAGGTGATCTGAGTCCGCATATATGAAAAGAAGACAAATTAATTGTTACTGTCTATATATGTGATACAAGCTAAAGTGTATAGCTTGTCAAAAGGATTATAGTTTCTATAAAAATGTATACAGAAAAAGTTCAATCAAGTTTAATTGTTATCCAGGCATATATATATATATACACGTGTAAAGAGTTACAAGTGAAACATTACATGTTAAACCAAAACTTAAGGTAGAGGTAATGGTTGCAAGGGTCTTTTTCAGATATAAATTCTTCCATTTATTCTCTCACTGAATATGAGACTTCACATTTAAATAAATCCAATATATATTTTCCAAACTTTCCTTTAAAAAAGTAAAAAGGAAAGTATGAGATTGTCCAAAAGTAAAATAGGATAGTAGAAATTTGTAGGAGAGTGAATAGGTTTATAGTTTATACACTTTTGACTTTGATTGAAAGTGCATTGCTCAACCCATGTGGCTGAATGTACAGACTCATGTGCAATCCTTTTGTACTTTTAATATAGTGGACCCCATTTTTTGTGTATACTGTTTCTGAAGCTAATATATGGTTTTGAGCCTTTCCCTAATCAATATCACCTTATCTACACTTACTCTATTGTACTCTTCATGGGAGAAATTAATAATTCCATGATAATTTTAACTCATTAATACATTAATATATATATCAATGAAAAATGTATCTGTAGTAATCTTTTTCAGATTATTCCCTTATCTTATGGTAAGATCATTTTTTGGGTGTGTGCATGATCGTCCTTCCCATGAATTAAATTCTTGACATTTTAGTCATTCTGAGAATCTAGAAGGGTCTTATATTATTATGCCAATATATTGTTAGTAGTAATTGATAAGAGAATAGTAATTCAATCCTATGTCCCAGAATCATTATGTTCTCTACCTAATTATCTTTTTTCAAGTAATATAAAAATGTTATTTTGTGTTTTTAGAAATTTTCTTTTTGATTAAGTAATATTTTTTATTGAGATAGAAAATTGGAACATGAATACCTTAATCATTGTCCATCTTACACCAAACTAACCAAACAAACAAACAAACTTGAAAGTCCATCACCAAGGCTATCATGTACACTTTTGTTTCAACCTTGTCCCTTTGTGAATATGCTTCCAAAGATTTATGATTGTGTAAGATTTTTTAAATTATCAATACATCATGATCGTTTATATATTAATAATTGACTTCTTAAATATTAAAAATATCATATAAATGATATAAGAATAGTGTAATAAAAGTAATATTATTTTATCTTACACTTTGCACATACTCCACTTAATCACCTAAGATGGTTGATGGTTGTGGTTATGAGCTCCTTCTCATGTATAAATTTTATATATAAAATCATGACTTCAAATGTTGGATTCTACCACTTATATCTTAAATAAAATATTAAAATAATTTAAAGGTGAGGAAAAGAAATTAGAGGGAAGAAAAATGTTGTATAATGTGTGTCCCTTAGTGGCAGATGGGACAAATGGCCGACAATTAAGAGAAGAAGCTCTTATGCTATTAGAAAAAATAAATAAAGATCATATATCCCAAAAATTCATTTCTCTATGTCTAAGCCAATTACATTTGATAAAGTAATATAAAAAAAATATTTCTAGTTTTTATAATTTTTTCTTTTTACTTGGATGTTACTTTTTAATTGGATTAGTACATAAATAAAACATAAAAAGTGAGACGTATGATCTTCATTCTGAAAAAACTATATTCTCTCCAATATTGAAATGAAAGGTTCATCTTTTACTTGTACTTTATTGGGTAAAAGTATCATTTCATTATAAATAAAAAATAGAAATAAGAAGACAGAGAGCATTTACTTCTTCGGTACCAGACACGATATTAACCTCATACAATCCCTTCATGATTGTAATCCATATTAAGTTACATTATCGTTAATTAAGAGGATCAAATATCCAAGTTAACCTAATGGATTAGGTATATAACTTTGGTTTATATGTGTGTCTTAACAAGCTATATTTATTAAACAAATAAAACAAGTTTTCAGTCCTATTTGATTAGAGATAGTTCCTTTTAACACATTTCTTGACTATAATTCTAGATTTATGAGTTAATTATAGTGACTTAAAATCTAATAAGTTAGGGACTTATAATTTAATTCACCCATTTAACTATTGGAACTTATGGAATGCCATTCTTGTACAATCAGAAACAAAAGTGAGGTTGATCAATGGAGGGAGCAAAGAACTATTTGCATTTCCTTCTCTTATATTCTCAATGATGCATTAATAGGTTGCACTTTCTAGCTTTACTACTGGTATTATAACTGAGCCAAGAACATTATCATTACCACTAAACCCATTTGGAAATGAGTTTTCTCACCCTTGTACTGAGTTCTACTCTCTGAATCACTTTCTATGCCCTCAGTCACATTTCACTGTTCCTCTCTTCTCTTGTTTCATTCTTCACTCTACTGAGTGAAGCGAGAGATAGAGTATATGATGGGTTATATAAATTTCTAGGTAAAAAGGGAGTGAGAAGAATCATCTATAGGTTTAAAAAAGGCAGTAAAAGAAAAACAAAAGATTTTATCTAAGTGGAATCATTAAAAATGGAAATGGAAAAATAGTGGTGAATGACAAAATTATTAAGGAAAAATAGAATAACTTTCTTTAGAAGCTTTTCAATGACAATTACGATTCTTAGCATTCTGATAAGCTATATTAGAAGTGAGTTAAAATTACTATACATATTGAGGCATGAAAAGATCTCGGAGTACAGGGCATTAGCTAGCTTATAAAGTTGTTTCATGAGATTAGGATATCTAAAAATATTGTGCAAATTATAGAGCTATTATACAGGTGAATCACTATCAAACTATATATAGGGGATATTGAGCAAAGATTGAGAAAAAAGACATATTAGTGAAAACTTAATTGATTTTTTCTCGAATAGATTAATCATGGAGACTATATAAAGAACTTACACATGATTTCCATGGAGAAGACATATGTTAAGGCACCTATAGATTTATTATGGAAAACTATAGAGAAGAAAGCATCTTGGATTGCCTACATTCGTGCAATCTAGGATATGTATAATGGGGTTATGATCAGTGTGAAAACACAAGATATGACCTAAGAAGATTTTCCTACTTCTATATGAATACACAAAGGGTCAATATTGAGTCTCTACCTGTTTACACTAGTCTTGGATATGCTACTAATCATATTCAAAAACAATTATAACAATGCCTAAATTTTACATGTTAGATTGCAAAAAGTATGACGACTCAAGAGAGGAATTGAACAAAAAGTTAGAAATGTAGAGACAAGCTTTAGAACTACGTGACTTTCATGTAAGCCAAAGTATGACGATAAATATTGAGTATCCGTTTAGCTCTTCATGCCACAAGTTACTACATCTAAGCATCTTTGACTAATAATACAAAACCACAAGGAATTCAATGGATGTGTAAAAAAACAAGATTCAAATAGGTAAAATGACAAAGGTGTCATATGTGATAGAAGTATGTCACTAAAGCTTAGGGAGAATTTTACTATATAGCTATAAGAACAACAATGTTATATAAAAATGAATGTTGGAAAATAAAAATATCAACATCAGCAAAAAATTCAATGTAGCAAAGATAAGAATATTGTATTAAATGAGTTGTCACTATATGTAAAAATGACTAATATTCCAGTGAAACATGGTCGGACCATATACATGCTCACAAACGTAGATCGCCCTTTTCTGCAAAAAAAAATAAGCAATACAAATTATGGGTCTAGGTTTAATGTGTAAGAAGGTTATACATCAATACCATGTTAATAAGCATGATATATAATAAAATATTGTGATATTTTTCAATCCATATAGTCAACCCTCTCTAATATAACTAGAGTTTGGTTGTTGTGATATAATAGACGATGTCTCAGTTAAAGAACTCAGGCAATTTCAGACTACAGAGGATGAATCTACCAATGCAGCAAAAGTGACAAGTAGAGGAGTGCGCTAAACATTCAACAAGGGTCAAAGGAGACCTAAAGTTCAAGGATAAGAAGAATTCAACTTTATGGAAAATTTGAAAGTTATCTTGTGTAAAAGAGATATAAATAGTGACTAAATGTTTTTATCATCCCTAGGTCTCTTTCACCCTTTGGATGAGGAACTAATTTCCTTAGGGGTAATGTGATTTCCCCTACCATAAAGTATCAATCTCAGGAATCAAAAGTCGACATTTGTATTATACCAAATGGTTTAACTTTACCTACTGCTAGCCAATGCCAAGTTAGTATAGTAAACTAAAATAATTTTTTTGGGTACTACTAAGGGTATCCCCTTACCCTTTTGGATAAGGAACTAGACCCTTTCGGGTGTGTGACTGTCCCTCTCGACAAGTAAACTAAAATAATTTATCAAACTCCAGAAACCTTTTCAACCAGCAAAGTAATCATTTCCCATGCATCTTTAAGCAAGGTTTTTATTTATTTATAAATACTGCATATGCTATATAGTCCCTTTTTGTATTTATAAATACTGCATAGGCTATATAGTCCCTTTTTATATTTATAAATACTGCATGCATATGCTATATAGTCCCATAAATAAGTTTTGAAAAGTTGAATGAGTCTAATAGGCAATATTGATTTTTCACTTTTGTTTTGGAGTGAGAATATTGTTGACATCTTCGCAAATGCTTTCAAGTTGATGCAAGTTCTTCATAGCATTGACATCAGTAGGATCTTTTGCCAAATATGTTTCAACTACATCCATGGTGCTTCCATTCAACACCTTGCCCATCTGCAAATAATACACAGGGAAAAAGATAGTTGATACAGATACTCACCATAAAACTGTTAAAGGAGTGTCTGATACAAAAGCATTTTTACCTCATTGTAATTGTGAACTAATTCCAGCCGATTCGGACCATAATCAGAAGCAGCAACAGGTAATTCTTGAGAAGCTGCAGAAAATGGATGAAATACAATAGAAACTGTAAGAAAATGTCTTCAAAGAAAGAAAAAAAGAATATGATAGTGAGCAGAAAATGACACAAGTATCAGAGTAGTCTCATACCTATTGCTTCTACTTGAGGCAGTTGGTCAATCAATTTGGTGACAGTCTCCCCTGATATATCACTCGGTATATCATCTGGAATTGTTGCATTTGGATCTTTCTGCAGGTAAAGTTCAAGGGTAATTCAGTCAACAACCAAACCTCTTCAAAGATAAATGACCCTTTTTTATTGATTCTGAGGATTTCTTATCCTCTTTGTAATTTTTTCCATATTTTCTAATAATATTTCTTTTCTTGAAAAAAAGGAATGAATGACACATTTTATACTTCCAGGTGAAAACCAATGTGAGAATATAAGATGGGGCTTCAAAACATTTTCCTATTACCATAGAACTAAACTAAGGATCAACATTAAGCTCATATTTGTTTACATTAGTTTTGGACGTGGTGTTCTTATTGAGAATATCTAAGAACCACAATGCATGCTTTTTGTGGATGATATTTTCTAGTCGAAGACTCGAGAGAGGAATTAGAAAGGAATGTAGAAATGTGGAGATAAGCTTTAGAAGCACACGACTTTCATATAAGTCAAAGTAAGACAAAGTATGTGGAGTGTAAGTTTAGCAAAAGGCAGACAAATCCTACTATTGAGGTAAAGATTGGAGATCACATCATACTACAAGTCACTAGATTGAAGTATCTTGGGTCAATCATACAACATGATGGGAGATTGACAGAGATGAAAACAATAGGATTCAAGCGGGGTGGATGAAACGACAGGGTGCTTTAGGTGTCATATATGATAGAAATGTATAACTCAAGTTTAAGGGAAAATTTTACACCACAAGTTATAAGATCTGCAATGTTATATGAGACTATATATTGGGCAGTAAAGTATTAACAAGAGAATAAGGTTCATGTAGCAGACATGAGAATATTGTGTTGGTTGTTATACCTGAACTATAACACTATGCAAATATGTGTGTGTGCCAAGAAGCATTATTACACTTACAAAGTATTCATCCTGGTACTCAGTATTGAGACCTTTTTCCAAGAGTTGATACCTCCTTTTTACAAAGTCAATCTGTTTTCTCAGCATGTCTCTATAATGATACAACATTGTGGATTCTCGCAATAACTGTGTTTGGTTCCTAGCATCACCAGAACCACCTTGTGCACCATCAGCAGCTATGTCACTCTGAGCATTTTCCTTAGTTATATTTGCAACATTACTCTCAGCATTAGTTTGCACTTGAGCGCCAACTTGTCCAGGAACTGGTGCATTTACAAGGGGAATATTCAACTCCTGACAGATAACTTCCTGAAGATTCAGAACCTTATCATCAACAATAGCTTGCCACCTTCCATACCCATGCCTTAATAAGAAAAAAATTATTCATAAGGATTATATCAGTAAAAACAACCCAAGAAGTTATGATGCAGCAAATTATCATCAATAGAAAGCTTTCTTTCAAATATCATAGAATGAAATAAAAAATTAACATGCAAAGTTGCAAAGACAACTTAAGTACATGTATAGAATTGAGTTTGTGGTATTTAAGTCTAAAAATGTTCAATGGTTAATAACATGTGGTTAAAACATAATATTTGTTGCATTCTTGCACAGTTTAAATAGATAATTTTTTCACATGAGATTGCCTATGCATAAATTATAGCTGAAGTTATCAATTAAAAGACATACTTCAACACAGCCTGCAGTAACACAATATCATGGTACTGCTTCCATGCCTTCACATACTTCAAACCTGCATGGCGTGCTAAGATGTCATCCGAAAAAAGTTGAGTTCCAGGATTTTCTGAGGCAAACTGCACCTGTCATACAACATTTCAAGAGAAAGAAAGCAAATTCATCAGCTAGAAGAAAAGTAACATGAACATGAATTTTTCACATGTTATTGCTCAAAAGTTCACTATTAATAACAAGTAAATTAACTTTCCACCAGTTTGCCAATGAATTTTTACATATCACATAAATGGATGAAAGCACCACTAACATAATATCCTTAAGCTTCGGGAGAGAAAAACTATAAATAAATAAATAACTCGAAGAAGGACTGCAAACAGAACAGATCGAGATGCTATCCCAGGTTTGCTCAAGAATAAAGGTCAAATAAAAGAACAACTTCTAATGGAATATATGGTAGGCGTGAATTTTTTTGGGAAAATTACAAGAAAGGAATTCCATGTAAGTATTTCTAGTTTAGGAACAATTAGCCACTCAAGCAGTTAATGGAGAGTCATTCATTGGTTATTCATTAAGCATGTTTTGAACACTGATAACTAGTTAAGTAGTTATTTGTCTCTGGTGTGAACTTTTTTAAACAAGAATTCTGGTCTAGAAATTAAAATGGAGCAAAATTATTTGGAGAACTTACTTTCTCCTTTATCAGAATCAGAATTGCAAGCCTAACAAGTAAATCAGTTATCCGAAGTCCTTCTTTTGGAACACCATCTACAGACATATTATTAAGGGAGGAAAATAAATATACTGACAATAACAGGGCAGATATTGAGAGAAAATGTAACAACATCATATGGATGCATTACCTGAGAAAGTTGGGGAATCAGTTATATCTTCAGCAATATGAGACAAGAAAAGCATTCCATACCTGGTAAGATTATTAAACAATGATTAAAAGTATACCATACAGTAAAACTTGTTATATAATAATAAATTCTATTTGTCTATTTCAACCCATGTATGGGCCAAATTTGTATAACAACCATGCCTTAATCCCATTAGGTGGGGTCAGGTATATGGATCAAATGACACCATACAAATCTATCATAAATCATTTGTGAAGGCCAAGTTTGTAACTGTTGGGAAGTAAGTCTCACATCATCTACCTCGTTCTCCTAGGCATGGTTTAAATACATGTTGGGTTACTCCTCTCATAGCCAATTGGTTTTTAGATGGATCCTTTACAATAACCTTAATATTTTATAATGTTTTTCCACTTTGTACAAATACTTTTTTTTTAAACAGATATACATCTAAGAAAAAAATAAAAGCTCATGCCTCATACAAGACATACATATACTTAAAATTAAGTAAAAAGGTCAGATTTTTACTCTCTGATTTCTTCAACACTTTTCTGTTTCATGCGAGGAACAAAACTTTCCCAATCATTATCACCGATCCCAAACCTGTAATTGACACACCAAATGAGATAAACTGCAGAATTTTCGATGCAAAATCCTTTCTTCAATACGTGAAGTAAGGAAGAGACCAAATATGACCATAAAACAATAAATAGAGTTTAACCTCATCAAAATTTGAAGAAAAGCAGCCCTCTGATTTTGATTAAAACCAAGTATTCTGAGTGATCTTCCTTCACCTTCCATTAAAGGAAGCGGCTCTGTGCTAATTGCTGTTAATAAATAAAGCAAAATTAACACTAAAGCCAGCTAATTTAAGAAAATCATTATTATTAAAATACTCAAGTAAATACTGATATGTACCATGAACTTTCTTCTTGTGAGACCTTCTAGTAGAAACAGTTCCATTTGAATTTGAAGAATCATCAGTGAGATCCGGATCCGCTTCATAATTGTCATCTTCACCATCAGAGTTTAAATCTTCAGGACCAGCAAAATCATCCCCCTTAAAAGAAACCATCAGGAAAATCAGGGAACCGTGGATACAACGTTAACAATAACACACAATCGGAATGGGAAAAAGAACCACATGCAAACACACACTTTCAAGTACCAGAACCCTAAATGTCATCCTTTGGTATATATAAATCAGTAGCAAAGGCAAAGAAAAATGATCATGTTCTATAAGATAAAAATTAACATTAGATCACAAACAGAAAATGTATTTTCACAGTTGATTGTAATCACAGACACACACATTAAAGTTAGAAAACCTAATAGTCGTTCCCAAATTAATACAATTACATAGCATAAACACCACACGACATACCAGCATCTTGTTGCGGCTTCGCTTCCCTTTGCCTAAGGAGTTAAGCTCATCAACTTTATGCTCTTGATATCTGTCTCCTAACAACTCTTCCCAGTAGTTTGCTCTTGCTGAGATGTTCACTGAAGATTTATTCTCCATTTCTCTTTTTCGTGCCTCCTCCTCTTTTGCCGCCTCAACTTCATCAATGTATTCAAAATTTGCCACCTTTAACATATAATCCATTTAGTCAATGAAAAGCATTGAACGAAGAGAAAAACGTTTCTGTGCAGTTATTGCAGTGATGAAGGAAAAGTTGATATTAATAGATGAATGAAGAGAAAACAAGGGTCATTTTCTATTTTCATTATCAATATATTTGCATTGTTCTTTTCATTTCATATTTCAGAAAACAAAAGCTTCATTTTTTGAAATTTTGAAAATGAGAAAATGTCATTTCCAGCATTTTCAAAAAATGAATGAGTGACAATTTTTAATTTCATTTTTTTGTGTTATTACAATTTTTTTGATGTTTTAGAAACTCAATAGACATTTATATTTCACTTTCAACTATATTCTTATTTATTACTTTTCTTTTTCATTCCATATTTCCTATTTCTTTTTAATTTAGTTTCCAATATGCATTAAATATGGTTATTTTAGTAAAATTGTATCAAATTTTTACATCATTTATAATTTCTTAAACTATGTACATAGACCACCACACATCTTCATAATAGAATTTATCTCTTTCTCTGTCAACACAACAACTTTTTTTGTCTCTCTTAATGGTAATTCTGAAATAGATTGATAATGTGTGTGGTAATATATGACTTTAATTTAATTTAACTTTGTTGGATACCACCTACAACTACATGATGCTCGCAATGACCTTCCACACATCTTTATGATAACTATTGACCAAATGCAAGTATCAAATGTGAAGACATCCTACGAAATCCGTGACTTATTACTTTAGTGATTAAAATTTAGAATTGAGTTATTTGTGAGGGTCATTGCCCTGATTTGTGAAGTTTAAAATGAAGGGTTATTTATGAAAATGATAATAACAAATATATTTTGATGAAATGAAAACAAGAAAATGAAAATGTTTTTGAAAAATGAAAACAAGAATTCTTAAAATCGTACAAGCCCTAGAACATATGCAAAATAAGTTATGCAACATGATAGATGGTGATTGAAAAGAAAAAATGATAGATGGTGATTGAAAAGAAAAAATATTATTAACTATGCAAAATAAGTTATGATGATGGACATGACAATATTCCTAGAACATATAGAAAATGAGCACACAGCTAAATATAAGATGTCATGGTAAGATAACTGATAAGAGCCTAATTATACTTAATCTTTTATTATAACTTAATATATTTAATTCTGTTAATCATGCAGTCATATAAATGGATTTATTTAAATGAATGGCTTATTAATCTTTTGTGATAAAATGCAGGATTAAACTTGTGTTCATTATGGAGTCAAACTCAAGTGGGCCTCATGTGAAGCTTGAAGCCCACACAATGAGATGTAGCTAGGTAAATTAGATGTCAAGGTAAATTGTGGTGAGAAAGATAAGTGGAGCCCACACAATGAGATAAAATATTTGTTTTGGCTTGAAGCCCACACAATGAGATAAAATACTTGTTTTGGTTTGAAGCCCACACGATGCTTAAGTTATAAAAAGAAGTGTCACAACACAATTTGAGGAAGCTAGTGCCCAAAGAGAGAATTTTTGGGAGTAGTGTTGCACAAGGCTTGGAGACTAATACTAAGGGAAGATGAAACCGTGATATTGTTAGCAATGTTATTTTAATTTATTTTTACCCATGCTATGAAATTGATGTCTCAGGGTTCTATTTCCTCTCCGTTAATATAGTTAAATATTGGTCAATTATGTTTTTCTCAAGTTTTTTATCCATTTATGTTGTGTGAATGCTAATGGTTGTTGGATATCGATTTTCTCCCGAAATCATAAATGATTCTATATATCTAATTTAACCCCTCATGCAGGAACACTTTGGACATGAGCATGGACAATATACAAACCCACCCCACTACGTACAAGTTTCAATGTTTATTTAGAGGATTGGGGAAGCAATTACCAAACTCTTGACAACTTGTGCCGAAGCTATGCCATGAACGAATTCTTCCAAAAGGTTAAGGTACTAGGTGAAGACTTGTCAATGGCTTAATATCTTTAACAATATATAAGCAGTGTAATGTATGTACTTCAGGATGAGGATGCATAAAACAATAATTCACTAGAACCTCACATAATAATTGTACGGATGCCAGGAAATTCCCAAAGGTAAACACAGATAAACTCATACACAGTACACACAATAAAGTTAAACAATCATGATTAGTGGTTAGTAATATTAGTGTTCTTATATCTAATATAAGCATTTGTAAAGAGAAGGTAAAGAGGAACCAAAATTAAACAGGACAATAGACTAGATATGTGAGCAATCAAAATGGCATAGACACCAGGAGCACAAAAAAATACCTTAAAGGCCTTCAGAAATCCATTTTCATCTTCATTATCCAAATTGGCCTCTTCTTCTCCAACTTGATCACGATCCAGCAGCCTATTACGAATAAATATGCATGCAATGAAATTCTCAAGCATAATCATATTTTGTCAGAGTGGTACAAGTAGTTGATTACCTGTCTATGGCAGCATCATCATAATGAATTTGGCGAGATTTTCCTGCTTCATCATTCTCATCAGCAAATAACTCCTTTGAACCATAGCTTATAATATCGTTCAACTCTTCCTAAACAGAATTAATATTCAAAAGTTACATTTGACTCTTCAATGATGCTATCATCAATTGGATATAGTCCAATTCGTTATTAAAAACTTATAACTCTTACTATCATTTATCAATTGACATTTTAGAATATATATATATACATATATCTTGAACAAAATGGCATGCCATATCTCAGACTCATCAAATACACAAAGATATGGAAGGAAGGCCGTTGCTAAACTAGTCAACATCCATTTTCCATCTGTTTCCACAATCTTAGGGATTTCCATGTTTAAAAATAAAAAATGCAAAAGAAGCAAGAAGATAGAACATATCAATTTGAATTACAGAGAAAAGGCATTGGCAATGAGACTGGAAAAAATCATTGGTTTTCACAACATCAGCTGTTATTTTTCTGAAAATAATTATTTACCTGGTTAATATTTTGAGCCTTTAGCCTCCCTACTACTACATGTTCTAACACCATTTTCTTCTTTGTCAATTGCATCATCCTTTCTTCAATTGTGCCTCGCGTTATAAGCCTAAAAATCATCACCTGTGATACAAAAACTACTATAACATTTCAAGTCAACAACAATGATAAACTATGCATCAAAGAAAAACAAGTTTCAACCTTGTTAGTTTGTCCGAGTCGATGAGCTCTAGCCATAGCTTGTAGATCAGCATGTGGATTCCAATCACTATAGAGTGACAGTTTGATCAGCAAATTATAGTGGGGGAAAATTGGAATAAATAGACAATAACAACACAAGTATTAACCTTTCAGCAACATATTTATTGTCAGTGTTGAATTGCAGGATTTTAAGGAAGGAGGAAAATAGAGAGTAGAGATTCGGAATAATATGAAATTGAAATTAATCTGATGTGATGATGACGGGATGCAAAAAAAACCAATATTCCAAATTCATACTAACAGTAGAATCCTAGTCCTAGTTTAACAGGGAAACAAAACAGGGAAATAGAAATCACCAATAGCAATAAAGAAGGCATTATATATTTTCCCACATGGCAGCCACTCAAAATGGAACAAGGACAATGAATCACTAGTTAGGTACCAAGAAGCTAGTAGCTGACAGCTATTTTCATTTGTGTTAGGAAGGAGGAAAAACATGTATAGTGGTCGAAGTTGCCATAGCTAATACTAACCTTTAGAAACAATAAAAAGCTTCCTATACTACTAACTTTCACGGCTAATATTATTAGTACATATCTTAACAAAAGGATTATCTTTGAAGGTTCACCTGTCATATATAATAACTGTGTCAGCTGTTGCAAGGTTTATCCCAATGCCCATCAATATATTTGCATTGTTCTTTTCATTTCATATTTCAGAAAACAAAAGCTTCATTTTTTGAAATTTTGAAAATGAGAAAATGTCATTTCCAGCATTTTCAAAAAATGAATGAGTGACAATTTTTAATTTCATTTTTTTGTGTTATTACAATTTTTTTGATGTTTTAGAAACTCAATAGACATTTATATTTCACTTTCAACTATATTCTTATTTATTACTTTTCTTTTTCATTCCATATTTCCTATTTCTTTTTAATTTAGTTTCCAATATGCATTAAATATGGTTATTTTAGTAAAATTGTATCAAATTTTTACATCATTTATAATTTCTTAAACTATGTACATAGACCACCACACATCTTCATAATAGAATTTATCTCTTTCTCTGTCAACACAACAACTTTTTTTGTCTCTCTTAATGGTAATTCTGAAATAGATTGATAATGTGTGTGGTAATATATGACTTTAATTTAATTTAACTTTGTTGGATACCACCTACAACTACATGATGCTCGCAATGACCTTCCACACATCTTTATGATAACTATTGACCAAATGCAAGTATCAAATGTGAAGACATCCTACGAAATCCGTGACTTATTACTTTAGTGATTAAAATTTAGAATTGAGTTATTTGTGAGGGTCATTGCCCTGATTTGTGAAGTTTAAAATGAAGGGTTATTTATGAAAATGATAATAACAAATATATTTTGATGAAATGAAAACAAGAAAATGAAAATGTTTTTGAAAAATGAAAACAAGAATTCTTAAAATCGTACAAGCCCTAGAACATATGCAAAATAAGTTATGCAACATGATAGATGGTGATTGAAAAGAAAAAATGATAGATGGTGATTGAAAAGAAAAAATATTATTAACTATGCAAAATAAGTTATGATGATGGACATGACAATATTCCTAGAACATATAGAAAATGAGCACACAGCTAAATATAAGATGTCATGGTAAGATAACTGATAAGAGCCTAATTATACTTAATCTTTTATTATAACTTAATATATTTAATTCTGTTAATCATGCAGTCATATAAATGGATTTATTTAAATGAATGGCTTATTAATCTTTTGTGATAAAATGCAGGATTAAACTTGTGTTCATTATGGAGTCAAACTCAAGTGGGCCTCATGTGAAGCTTGAAGCCCACACAATGAGATGTAGCTAGGTAAATTAGATGTCAAGGTAAATTGTGGTGAGAAAGATAAGTGGAGCCCACACAATGAGATAAAATATTTGTTTTGGCTTGAAGCCCACACAATGAGATAAAATACTTGTTTTGGTTTGAAGCCCACACGATGCTTAAGTTATAAAAAGAAGTGTCACAACACAATTTGAGGAAGCTAGTGCCCAAAGAGAGAATTTTTGGGAGTAGTGTTGCACAAGGCTTGGAGACTAATACTAAGGGAAGATGAAACCGTGATATTGTTAGCAATGTTATTTTAATTTATTTTTACCCATGCTATGAAATTGATGTCTCAGGGTTCTATTTCCTCTCCGTTAATATAGTTAAATATTGGTCAATTATGTTTTTCTCAAGTTTTTTATCCATTTATGTTGTGTGAATGCTAATGGTTGTTGGATATCGATTTTCTCCCGAAATCATAAATGATTCTATATATCTAATTTAACCCCTCATGCAGGAACACTTTGGACATGAGCATGGACAATATACAAACCCACCCCACTACGTACAAGTTTCAATGTTTATTTAGAGGATTGGGGAAGCAATTACCAAACTCTTGACAACTTGTGCCGAAGCTATGCCATGAACGAATTCTTCCAAAAGGTTAAGGTACTAGGTGAAGACTTGTCAATGGCTTAATATCTTTAACAATATATAAGCAGTGTAATGTATGTACTTCAGGATGAGGATGCATAAAACAATAATTCACTAGAACCTCACATAATAATTGTACGGATGCCAGGAAATTCCCAAAGGTAAACACAGATAAACTCATACACAGTACACACAATAAAGTTAAACAATCATGATTAGTGGTTAGTAATATTAGTGTTCTTATATCTAATATAAGCATTTGTAAAGAGAAGGTAAAGAGGAACCAAAATTAAACAGGACAATAGACTAGATATGTGAGCAATCAAAATGGCATAGACACCAGGAGCACAAAAAAATACCTTAAAGGCCTTCAGAAATCCATTTTCATCTTCATTATCCAAATTGGCCTCTTCTTCTCCAACTTGATCACGATCCAGCAGCCTATTACGAATAAATATGCATGCAATGAAATTCTCAAGCATAATCATATTTTGTCAGAGTGGTACAAGTAGTTGATTACCTGTCTATGGCAGCATCATCATAATGAATTTGGCGAGATTTTCCTGCTTCATCATTCTCATCAGCAAATAACTCCTTTGAACCATAGCTTATAATATCGTTCAACTCTTCCTAAACAGAATTAATATTCAAAAGTTACATTTGACTCTTCAATGATGCTATCATCAATTGGATATAGTCCAATTCGTTATTAAAAACTTATAACTCTTACTATCATTTATCAATTGACATTTTAGAATATATATATATACATATATCTTGAACAAAATGGCATGCCATATCTCAGACTCATCAAATACACAAAGATATGGAAGGAAGGCCGTTGCTAAACTAGTCAACATCCATTTTCCATCTGTTTCCACAATCTTAGGGATTTCCATGTTTAAAAATAAAAAATGCAAAAGAAGCAAGAAGATAGAACATATCAATTTGAATTACAGAGAAAAGGCATTGGCAATGAGACTGGAAAAAATCATTGGTTTTCACAACATCAGCTGTTATTTTTCTGAAAATAATTATTTACCTGGTTAATATTTTGAGCCTTTAGCCTCCCTACTACTACATGTTCTAACACCATTTTCTTCTTTGTCAATTGCATCATCCTTTCTTCAATTGTGCCTCGCGTTATAAGCCTAAAAATCATCACCTGTGATACAAAAACTACTATAACATTTCAAGTCAACAACAATGATAAACTATGCATCAAAGAAAAACAAGTTTCAACCTTGTTAGTTTGTCCGAGTCGATGAGCTCTAGCCATAGCTTGTAGATCAGCATGTGGATTCCAATCACTATAGAGTGACAGTTTGATCAGCAAATTATAGTGGGGGAAAATTGGAATAAATAGACAATAACAACACAAGTATTAACCTTTCAGCAACATATTTATTGTCAGTGTTGAATTGCAGGATTTTAAGGAAGGAGGAAAATAGAGAGTAGAGATTCGGAATAATATGAAATTGAAATTAATCTGATGTGATGATGACGGGATGCAAAAAAAACCAATATTCCAAATTCATACTAACAGTAGAATCCTAGTCCTAGTTTAACAGGGAAACAAAACAGGGAAATAGAAATCACCAATAGCAATAAAGAAGGCATTATATATTTTCCCACATGGCAGCCACTCAAAATGGAACAAGGACAATGAATCACTAGTTAGGTACCAAGAAGCTAGTAGCTGACAGCTATTTTCATTTGTGTTAGGAAGGAGGAAAAACATGTATAGTGGTCGAAGTTGCCATAGCTAATACTAACCTTTAGAAACAATAAAAAGCTTCCTATACTACTAACTTTCACGGCTAATATTATTAGTACATATCTTAACAAAAGGATTATCTTTGAAGGTTCACCTGTCATATATAATAACTGTGTCAGCTGTTGCAAGGTTTATCCCAATGCCCCCAGCTCTAGTAGAAAGAAGAAAACAAAATCTTGTAGAATTTTTGGCATTAAATCTATCTATCCGTATCTGTCTTTCAGCTCCACCAACCTTGCCATCTATCCTTTCATAATGCCAAGTCTAGTGTTTGAAAAGATTAAAAAAAAGCAAAATCATTATCATACAGAAAAATTCAACTTTCTGCAGAAACATAAGGTCAATAACAGAATAATCTCATACGAATACCTTATAAGAACAGTAATCTTCAAGCAAATCAAGCATGTGCTGAAATTGGGAATATATCAGGACTCTATGTCCTTGCTCTTTAAGCTTCACCATTATCTTGTCCAACAATTGCAATTTCCCTGATGATTCCAGAAGGTGTCTGTCACACATAAATGACATGGAAAAATAGAGTAAATCAATCAACATAGAGTAGCTCAACAAACAACATAGTTAGTTGTATGGTCCAAATAATGCTACAATAATGCCTTTCAACATAAGAACACTAAATACTTCATTTTAGTTACAGAAGTTACAATTTTCAGTGGCACATAAGAATAGAAACAAAATTTAGCACCACCTAATCAGAGCTACCAATATTTCTAATAGACAATCATAATGGCACACAGAGATGGTAGCATAAGAGCTTACATGAATGCTTCTTTTTCATCTTCAAGAAGTGGCTGAGCTCCATCAAACATGTAGGGATGACAGCAGAGCTTACGCAGTTCCATAACAACATTAATAAGAGAAATCTGGATCAAAACCATAAAAAAACACATATCAATGCTGTTAAGATGTTTTGGTTCTTTCCTTATGGATTGTGAAGCTATAGGGTCAAGAATAGAACATAAAAAAGTTCAGTTAGCTAAAGCATGAATCTTACTTGTGCACCACCACGGCGAGTTAATATCTCATAATTACGGGTCAAAATTGCCTTATAATATTCTTTTTGTTTGCTGCTTAATTCAACACGTAAAATAAGTTCCTTTTTAGGAGGCAGTTCTGTCATGACATCTTTCTTCACTCCTGTTGGGGCATAATAATTTTGAATCCACATTTTAGTAATCCATATTAATTATTTTTTAATCAAATTACAAGTACACAGTTTATTATAAAAACAGAATGAGGAAGCCTCCAAGTGCCTTCATGAATGCCAAAATTACACCAATTTAAAAAGGGAAGCCAAACAATACAAGTAACCGATCAGTAACTAGACATCAGTTTCTTTCAAGACAAATCAATAGACTAAAAAACTTCTTGGACCAGTTCAAAGATATATAATTCCAATAAAACCTAGAACTTCTGAACGGATTATATACCACTTTTGTGAAGAGTGATTGCGGGTGGAGATCAAAATTTATACAAGAGTAAGATTACTAAGAGTCAACATTTTGAGAGGGCAATCAACAGTTTGAGAAGACAATCAACATTTCACAATATGACATAAGTCCTGAACAACCAAACAGTACATCAGAAACAGCCAGTCAGTTGCTTATTGATTGAGAAGCTTGATTCTATATATTCTCTTGAAGCAAACTTGAAAGAGCAAGGGCAGTAGATATGTTCATGATAAAATAAAGGCTTCATTCTCAATTATTCTTAAAATTCTGATAATTTTGAAACACTGCAATTATTACAAAATCTGATAGTCACCACTAGCTGGAAAAACAAGGATCACCAACATCCCAGCAAGAAACATAGATTAAAGCAGCACATAATTAGCATAAGAAATAACCTCAACTAACAACACCGATGATATATAACAAATCCTGAGGAAAAAACAATAATCCAGGCAGGTAAGTGAGGTGAAGATATTTAATTTATACAAGAATAAGATGCATACTTCGCAGAAGATGTGGAGCCAACATTTTATGAAGCCTCAAGACCTGTTCCCCTTGATTGATATCTTTAAACTCTTCCTGGAACTCCTCTAAACTTCCAAACTATCAGAAGCCAAAAAGAAAGTCCATAAGATATTTTTTACCTTCATGAGCATTAGAAAACTTAAAATCATACTTTCTTTTATAATACAGTCCTCATACTAACCTTGCCAGCATCAAGGAAGTGCATAAGCATAAAAAGTTCATCCAGATTGTTCTGAAATGTGTCATACAAGTTTACATAAGTAGGTTTCCACTTCCAATATATAAAATTCAATACATGCAACCAGGCTATATAAATTAACAATGTGCATTAGAAGGTGTGAAGTGTAACCACACAAATCAGCATAAATAACTCAGATTAGCATAAAATAAATAAAAAATAACTGTGCATTTTGGATAAATAGAGTTGCTAATCCAGAACCAAAACTTATATAAATGCACTACCTAACAATAGTTTAATTTATTTTCATGAAAATTCTGGAAAAGGTAAAAAAAAATGTTTCAATACATTATCATGGGGAACAGACCAAAGTAGTGTTACAGACTTACAGTATTAGAGGATAGTGAAGAATGTAATAAGGGTTAGGTGTTAGTTATATTTTAATACAGTTATACTTGGGATTAAATTAAGACATCATGCAGAAATTCAGCTATGGTGCAATTGCACAATTTAAAATAAACCTGAAGCGGAGTTCCTGTCAGAAGCACACGATGTCTCGTAGAATATTGCTTCAATGAAGAAAACAGTTTGGAATCCTTGTTTTTGAGACGATGACCTTCATCCACTATCTGCATGTAGATATAGGTGTCAAGTTGGCATCATTATGCACCAAGAACAAATGACATCAGATGGTACGTAATAGAGGCAACTGCCGAATTAGTTTTTCCTGTTCCATTACTAGAGTGGTGAGTAGAATTTTACCATGCACTGCCACTTTATAGATTTCAATGTTGCTGTGTCAAGGTTAATCATCTCATAGGATGTCAAAAGGACATCAAACTTAACCATGTCATGCTTGATTTTATTAACTGTTTGTCCACATTTCTTTTTCTTGATATTCTCCTGCTTCTTTGGAAAGTAAAATTCATACTCTCTTATAACAGAACGAGCTTGAGCAGATCCGAAATACATAACCTACAGAAATCAACATACAATCAAAGGAGTAAATACTAAATACAAAATTGAAAATATGAATCAGAAATTCAATATACATACAACATTCATTTGAGGTGCCCAAGTAGCAAATTCACGCTCCCAGTTTCGCAAAGTTGAAAGTGGAGCAACCACTAGATGTGGAGTAATGTTCTCTTCAAGAAGAGAAGCTAAGAAAGCAATACTTTGTATGGTTTTTCCTGAAGAGGAAAAACTCAGCTGTCAAGTCAAGGTAACAACACTTCTGCTAGAAACTCGAAATTACAGGGTGGAGAGGAAACAGATAGTTGAGGGAGGAAATAAATAGATAGACTATAAAGAGAGAAACCGAGACTACATACCAAGTCCCATTTCATCAGCAAGTATAACATGAGTTTGCTTGGACCAAGAGAATCGTAAGAAGTTCAACCCTTCAAGTTGATATGGATGTAATGAACCTTCATTTACATGAATATGAAATCACATGATCATCCTAATATAATAAATTTAATATAAAGCACTCTATTGTCAAAAAGAAGACATCAGTCAAAAAACATACCCCCTGAAAGAAACTCAGGGCTATGCTCACACTGTTGAAACTCTTTCTGCTGATTCAACTCAGCAACATGGTTATCACTGCCTTTTTGCTCACTAGAAGGCTTTTTCCTGGACCTAGACTGAAATCTATTGAATCTATCTATTTCCGGCTGAAATGCAGAGATATCTGACTCAAGTTCCCAATGGCATTCATCATATGCAAGCTCTTTCCACTTCACAAGATACTCCTTCTCCTCGTTACCCCTGTGCATTAAACATCTTCCATGAAAACAAATGCATTTGTTGACATCTTCAAAAAAATAGTGTGGAGAGGCTGAAAAAATAATGAAGAAATTTTTTTTCTTCTGCCTGAAAATCTAACTATACATTATGAAATGATCAAAAACTATTCTTGCACCCTCCCTATTTTCTACCATGATTTTTTTCTATTTTCTACCAATCACCAACATAAGCTCACTTCATAGCTCGACAATTAGTCAAAACCATAATTCCAGTTAACCACTCCAGAAGCCCACTAAAATTCTGGAAGAAATTGATTAAGAATGTTCAACATCGAATCTAGTAATTAGAACATAATCATAACATATTATTTTTACATATAAATGAGGAAAATAAATTTCCATATAGCTAAACCTGCAAGTAAGTATTCGATCAACCATAGTCCATTCAGGTCGAATGGCAACAAAATCTTCATCAGAAGAATTCACTGATGCCATTTGACGATGAAAGTTGTTTATTTTGGTCCTTAGACGAGGATAATTCTTGAAAGCTTTCAGAAACTCTTCCTCTGAGACCCTACAGATAAAATATATAGAACTGATAAATTGACAAATCCACTATGAGAAAAAAAGATTCAGGGAAAAACTATATAATTCTATAGAACAATACACCCTACAATAAAGGTACAAATTTTCCCACTCAAATCTATATTAATTATCAGCCGATGATATTATTTGCTAAGAACGGCTAAGATTTTTTATAAAACTCTTTCGAATATTAGTTTGAAGACTTTTCTTTCCATTTGACACAGAATTAAGGTTTTGCACTTGCCACTGCATGGAACATGGGTAAATGATCCCACCACACTATGCACAGTAATTTTGTCAAATGTGCATTATGGACTTTCTTTTGTTTTTTTGTTTAACATAAAATTTAATTATTGTTTTTGAAATCAATATACATTCTTAAAATAGTCTAAAATCTTAGCAGAAAATATGTCAATTTCTAGTCATTAATATTATATCATTTGCTATAATTCATAGATTTTTTTAAGATTCCTTTAAAAATAAATTTTATGATTTTTCATATCTTCAATCACATTTATAAAATCTGAATAATGAACTCTTAATGGTTTCATAAGTAGCTAGTGCAAAGCACGGGAAATTGACTAGTAAAAGCTTTTAAAAATCAGCCTTTGAATCCAAAAGTTAAAAATGATACTCAACTAAAAAATTGGAGCGATAAAGTAATAGATATAGCAAGACAGCGGTGAATGGAAAGTTATATATTGTACACCATGGTAAGCGGAGACAATACAAATGTGTTTCAAAAACTTACCATTTGCAGTGCAAGTATGACAGTCCCTTCCACTTAACAAGATACTTTTGGTTTGGACCCGATTTAGTGGCATCACTATCACCAGCTACAGTAGGACACGTCTCACAATCTAATATCTTATCAATATCATTAAGTGGGCTAACCTGCAGAATAAAAATAAAAAATAGACAGGACAATTCGTAAGTAGTACGAAGCTATCACTCACGCAGAACATCATTTAAGTAAGTTAGACTTACGCATTCAGGGCACTTCCAGTGGTCCGAAAGGGGGCTTTTAAAGGGTTGAAGTAAACAACTAGAATGGAAAGTATAAGTGCATGTTTCACATCTAACAAGAGCTCCACTTTCTCCACAAGCTTGACATGAATCCTCTTTCTATTAGGAAGGGATTTAAGCATCAAAATGAGAGGAGATAAAAGAAAAGATGTGAAAAAGTTGACTTGTCTAAAGATACAGCACAAAATAAGAGAATTTGATACCTATAGCCAGATACCAAATATTCATGAATGGAAAATGGCAACTAGCTTCAAGTGTGATTAATTACAATAACATTAGTGATATGTATATAACAAAATGCCTTCATATTTTTTCTTGTGAACTAAAGAAAAAGGTTTATCAGGAGAACAGAAAGAGAGGACAACAAGAGCAGAGCATAAGATAAACTTGTCAGAGAAATCAGAATAAAAAATCAGCAATTATACATTCCACACCAAAATAAACAGTATTACAACAAAAGGTTATCATATCGCTGATACATATCATAGAGATTCGACAATGTTTTATATTGGTTGTTGACTACCTAACACAATCTTCACATTTTATCCAGGCTTAGGACCGGTTATGTATAGCATTCAAGAACACATAGGCAGGTTTGTTACAACAAAAGGTTAAAGGATAAATTTTCCTCCACAGAAATTGTCACCCAATCAATGGTGTATTATGCCAATGAATTGTCCATGTCTTTAAAATTTAGCAAGAACATGTCAAGTTTGACTGACTGAAAGTTCCAATGATATTCATGAGTTATAGCAAAATAGTATTAACTATTAATCACCCTCTGAGCAGTTCCCTGAACATTATGATAACAAAATATGTAAACAAAATTTTAGAAAAATAAGTACAGAAATAAACAAAAGCCTGACTTAAATGAAATGAAAATAATTGAAGGAAAAGGAAAAAAGTAATACTGCATCACTTCTGACTATCCTATCAAACTTTTCCTGAGTTGTCCCATGCTTTCTAGGCAAAAAATCAGCATCATCATCTGACTCGTCTATATTATAGATTGGCCTGCGATCTGATCTTACACGAAGCCTCTCAACCAGGCTACTCATATTCTGCAATAAAGACAGAAATTCTCAAGTGAGCAGGATGAGAGAAGGACTTGTTGACTATCAACCAACCTAATGAAGTTGGAGTCCTAGTGGAGAGAGGTCTAGAGAATTTAAAGGAATAGAGAAATAATGAATAACTTTGAATAGTAACAATATGAATTATTATTAATTATACTGGTATATTTTTCATATACAACTAGAGTTTAGATAAATAAACTAATTTACTGTCATACCCTATCCTTAATTTATAAAAATTTCCACACCAATGTGTCGTATTGGATAGGATTCCTGAACCCATATCTGTGAAACAACAAAAAGTAATAATAATTTTGTTGAAAAATATTACATGTAAAATTTCCGGATTTCCATAAATACCTCCAAACAGAATTAAGAAAGTATTTCCTTTGCCTTATAAACTAAGATTTTAATCTATTTCCTTTCATTAATGTGACTGAAATCAATGAATGAATTGAAGGAAAATGGTAGGCGACAGTCATTTAAGATATCCAGTCAAATAAGCTAAGCAGATATATAATTAATTCATGACTTTCATATCAACCAAGTTCAAGCTGCTCTACATCAGGAAGTCTCATGTAAGTCCATGCACAGCCAGTTTATAAACTTCCTAACAGGGAAAATGGACTCTTCATTCTAGAAAAATAAATGGTTTAAAAATGCCTAAGGAGGAATAAAAAAATTGCAGCAGATGAAAGCATATGTCAACCATAAAGAAGATGAAGTTAGGAAAATTATAAATGTAAATAAGTAAACAAGAGCATGAGATAAATGTATAGTTAGATACGCATGATTTCACAAATCTAAATAACAAGACAACAAAAATTGCTTCATTTTGATTTCAAGTCGACCCTAGCAATAAATCTTAAAACAAAAACATGCTTATCACAAATAAACACCACACTTGAAATAAATGCACATTAGATACGTATACTTTCACACGCATAAATAACAAGGAAAACAAAATTTCTTCTTTTTGACTTCAAATCAACCCTAGCAACAAATCTTAACACACAAACAGCTTATCAGCAAAAACAAACACCACACCCAAGATAAATGTGTGTTTAGATGTGTACTTTCAAAAATGTAAACAACAAGACAAAACATAAATTTCTTTCATTTTAACTTCAAATCAACCCTAGCAACAAATCTCAACATAAAAACAGCTTATCCCCCAAAGTAAACACGCACGAGATAAATCCACAATTAGGTAATTATACTTTTTATATATGAGAACAGTGAACCTTTTTCTCAATTTGATCTCAAATCAAACCGAGCAACCAATCTTAAGCCAGAAGAGCTTATCCCAGTAAATAAACACCACAGGCACGATAGGTGTAAAATATGATATGCATACTTGTTGCAAAGGAAACTTTTCCATTTTGATCTCAAAACAACTCTAGCAAGTAGCAACAAATCTTCAAACAAAAACAGCTTATCCCAGCAAATAAGCAATGCACGGGATAAATGCTCAATTAGATAATGGTTTAGTTTTCACAAATAAAAATTGTTTATTTTTTATATCAATTAAACCCTAAGAACAAATCTTAAACAGCTTGTTTCAATAAATAAGCAATGCAGAACTAGATATGTAAACTTTTTTACAAATGAAAATTATTCATTTTGATCTCTCAAATAAACACTAGTAACACAAATATAAGAACAAAAATAGCTTATCCCAAGTCCCAATAAATAAACAATACATAATTTGACATGTATACATTTTAAAAATGCATTTTTTTTCATTTCGATCTCCAATAAACCCTAGCACCGCATCTCAAAACAGAACAGCTTATGCCAAAAAATACATGAACACCACACACACACACACCACTTAGAACCGTACCATTCCAAAACATCAAAAACAATATCAAAACTAAGAAATTATACCAACAAGCATTAAACACAACAATTCAATTCAAACTACGAAACAAGAATAGAGGAAAAAAACAGCATATTCACAATTCAATTCAAACCACGAAACAATGAATAAATAAAAAAAACATATTCACAATTTGAACTCCACAATATGAACCACCATCAAAACGAAACCTTAAATTGTGATCAAAACACATCCATCATTTGTGGACAAATGACAACAATTTTTATCAAAAATCTAATAGAAACTGAAGCTGATAACAGCAAAATCGTATTCTCAGTTAACATGAATAATATCTACATTCAAAAGCTTCTCAATTTCTCCACAAAAAAAACCTAAATTGTGATCAAAACTCAATGATCATTTTTTCACAATGCTTCTTCCATTACTCAAGTACAGTTTGTAAGCTTATAGCAGCAAAATTGTACTTAACGAACAAGCATGATATAACCGATAAAAACTTCACAGTTTCTCAAAATTAAACCCTAGAATGTGATCAAAATTAATGGATCATTTGTTTACACAACGGTTTTTACTCTTGAGTGAAAATTGAAGTATATGTAAAGTGATTGAAAGGAATTTAGAGTGAGAATTTGAAAGTAAGAAAAAAGATACCGTGATTTTCGATCAGTGTCGGAATGCGAAAGCTTCGGAAATTGAAGGAATGAAAGAGAGAAAGAAAAAATGAGTGACAAAACAGAAACGAGAAAAGCGGTAGAGAAATGAACATAACGGTTCACAATAGTTTGTTTTTATACTAGGGCTCCAAATACTATAGTAATAATTATTATTATTTATTAAATTTATATAATTACCTTTTAGGAAAATTATAATATAATATTTTATTTTAAACGTGTTGTTGAAACTGTACTGGTTATCAAACCGATCAAAGATACTGGTATAGTGGTACAGTGGTTCAGTAATTAAACCGTGTGCCGGTTAAACTAGACATATATACTTATATTTATATATATAAACCTATAACAAAAAATTTCAAATAATTAGATACTAAAATTTATAATCCATATTCATAATCTATGCAAAATTCACATAAACGAATAACTTTAAGTCTTTAATAAATTCAAAATCTAAATTACAAAACATATATTAATCCAAAAGTATCACTTAACAACCGCAAAATATAAATAAATGACAGAAGTTCACAACTCACTCTACAAAACAAATAAATTTGGAGTTTTAACATTTAACACCAATGAGTCAAAATTGTCTCATATCAATATTATATTTTTGCACCAAATCTTATCTTCACTTTGTAATGGGTTTTTAAGTTTTTAAGTTTTTTTTTCAAAAAAAAGATATGTATAACTTGTCGGTTTAGTCAAATATCGAACAGTTTTGACCAATTTTGACCGGTTTTAATACTCGGTCGGTTCAATATTTGTACCATATCAATTATAGGACTAGTTTTCTTGTTAAATCGATCAGTATGGTATGGTTTTTACATTATTGTTTTAAATAAGAATTGTTAGGGAAAAGTGTATCTAACCTCTTTAAATTTGTTTTAGTATCATGAACTTTTAAATGTTTTGTTTGTTTTAAACTATTATAATTACTAGCGTGTTGACATGCACTGTCGTGTCTGTTAACCCGCTTTCCTATCGTTTGTAATGTATAGTTTGTATTTTATAAATTCAAATATAATTTTTTGCGCTAAATTTATGGTTGAATTTATTCAATTAGTCTAATATTCAATTTTTTAAATACACTTTTAAAATAAGAAGATAATAAGGATAAAATAAGAAAATAATATTATATGGTTTTTTGGTAGAAATAAAAAGATATTGAGGGCAAAATCGGAAAACACAAATTACACCATGATAGGTGGTTATTTTGTGTTTTCCCTTTATTAATAGTATAGATATCTGTCGACATAACTCATCACTTTAGTATATGGAATTTACATTCTTAATATAATGAATGTAATATATATCTACATACACAAATATTTATCAACACTACATTATTAACTATTTATTTAAATTATTATTTTTAAAAAGTCAATATTAAATATGGATGATACATTATTAGTATATGAAACTCATATACTATAAAGGCATACATCTCATCTTTTTCTCTAATATAATTACTAAGAAAAAATATATATACACTCATAATGTATAACTATTTTACAATATTAGTGGATCATTCACCACTCATAATATATTGATTGTGTATAAATCCTCATACTAACAATGCATATAATTATAACATAAAATCTATGCACTAACAGTGTAAAGATTTATATGCACTCCATCATTTACTATTCATTTACATTACTTATTTTAAAAAGTCAATAATAATTAAATATCACTAATAAATAATACAGTGATAATATATAAAAGTCATATGCTTTAATTGCAAGAAAAATCCACGTAGGTTTAAAATTTAATTAAACAATAAATTTTTTATTCTAATATACCAACTTATTTTAATTCCATTGAATGGAAGTGTTACACCGAAGAGTTTAAAATCTGTGCACTGAGAGTGTAAAATTTTTTACACTCTCAGCATATCATCTACCATTGATTTGTATTATTTTTATTTTAGAGTCAATGATAGTTAATAAATCAATGGTGAATGACCTGACAATGTAAAAAACACTTACATTATTAATGTATACATATTAAATCTTACACTCAAACACTCTTGAGTCATATAATGTTAACTACAAACTATCCCAAGTAGATATTATACCCCATTAGTAATGAGTTTAGTATATGAGAATATATCACATAAATGAATTAAATGTAGAGTGTAAAATTTGTATGCCCGTACATTATATCAACAATAAATGATGCAATAATAATGTATAAAACACTCAAACACGATCGATGAATATCTTTTTCGGTTAAATGTATATTGAAGGGAATAAAGGACGTTGCAGGTGTGGGAAGAAAGGAGATGAGAGTGTAAATTAGTGTTAGCTTAATCAATATTTTTCCTATTATTCTCTCTTTCTTTCTTTTCCTTGTTCCAATGTAACAACATCAACAACAATAACAACAACATCAACGACAACGACATCAACAACACAATACACTACACTACAATGTCAAACAATAACAACCTCGGATCTCTCCTCATTCCCCACCACCATTCCAAGTCCGCCACCACTCTCCGCCTCTGCCACTCATCCTTCCGCCGCATCCTCTTCCACTCCATCACCTGCGGCTCCATCTCCCACCGCCGTCACCACACCACGCCCCCTATATCGGAGGATGAGGAAAACACGGTGAAGCCGGAGACGAGGTTGTCGGAGAAGCTGTCGGATCTGTTGAACATGGAGGACACGGAAACGAAGGAGGAGGCGTTGGAGGAGATGAAGAAGGTGGTGAAGGAGTTGCGAGAGGAGGATACACGGCGGAGAGTGACGGCGGCGGGTATGGTGAGGAAGGTGGCGAAGGAAGATGTGGAGGTTAGAGAAACACTTGCAATGCTTGGAGTGATTCCTTCGTTAGTTGCAATGATTGATTATGAAGAAGATGTTCATTCTCAGATCGCTTCTCTTTATGCTTTGCTCAATCTCGGAATCGGAAATGATGCGTTAGTTCTTTTCACCTTCAACTCCTTTCTATTTATTTCTTTTTTGAGTAAATACTTATTTCCGTCTCTGGTGGTCCTTTTTGACTTTATCAGTTTGGTCCAAAATGTTTCCCATTAGTCTTTTTTAGCATGTTTACCTTCTATAGACTAATTTAACCTTAAAAATCAGTAATTTGACCCACATTTAAAATTTTCGGAATTAGTACCAAACTGGTCGAAAAACATGAGGAGCTGAAATGTGTATTTACTCTTCTTTTTCTATCTCGAGGTTGAGGTTATCGCAATGGTAAGGTTGTTACCCTGAGAAAAGTTGTTGGTTAGTGACCATACTATCACGAGTTCAAATCTTAAAAATAGTCTCTCCGTTTGTGGCATAAGATTGACTATATCTATCTTCTTGACCCTACTAAGCGGAAGCCTCATGAACTGGACCGCACTTTATTTAATTATTTAGGAAACATGATAGTGTAGTCAGCACATCAGTTTAGATGCCAATGGGACACTAAAAAGCATATTTTTGCTTGAGTTTATGGTTTTAATTTGCGGTTGTGTATACCTCATGTAGTAGCAAAAAATTATGGTGAACGCGGCCGCAATTGCGCAGAGACTCCTGAAACCACAATTTTGCATCCTGAAATGTGGTTGTCAATTGCAATTTGAAACCTTGCATGCTTGCTTGAGTTTTTTGTGTTGTTTTACATCAGAACGGTAATATTTGAACACTAGCAGTGTGTAATTTGTTGAAAGATTTATCAGGTGGTGTCACAAGTAGTTGTCCGGATCAATTTCTCAATGTCATCTTCCCATATGCATTTTGATGGGGTTTTCTGTTCTTGTTTTTGGTGGATAATTTTCATTTTTCTGTCACTTTCGTGGATTATGTCATCTTTTCTGTGTTGATTTAATTTATGAAATTGCAAGCCTGTGGTTTTAGTTTACCACTTTGCATGTATCAAGCAATTTTTTATTTTGTTGAGGGGTAAATTTTACCTTTTCTCGTCGTTTTACCTTTCGTTCTTTTCTCATTCTGTTTTTTTGGGCTACATTTTCACAGGAATAAAGCGGCGATTGTTAAAGTTGGTGCTGTTCAGAAGATGCTCAAGCTGATTGAATTACCAGGGGGTCCAAATTCACTCGTCTCTGAAGCAATTGTTGCAAATTTTCTCGGATTGAGTGCTTTGGATTCGAACAAACCAATAATTGGGTCCTCAGCTGCAATATCATTCCTAGTTAGAACCCTTCAGAGTTTAGATGATAAAACTAGCCCCCAAGCGAAGCAAGATGCTCTCAGAGCACTATACAATCTTTCGATCTTTCCAGGCAATGTTTCATGCATTTTGGAAACCGATTTGGTCCATTTTCTGGTAAACTCAATAGGAGACATGGAACTAACGGAGAGAATCCTCTCAATTTTAAGCAACTTGGTATCAACTCGAGAGGGTAGGAAAGCTATTAGCATGGTGCTGGATGCGTTCCCTATCTTGGTGGATGTATTGAATTGGACTGATTCCCCGAAATGCCAAGAAAACGTGTCATACATTTTGATGGTCATGGCACACAAATCCTATGGTGACAGGCAGGCCATGATTGAGGCTGGGATCGCTTCAGCATTGCTCGAATTGTCCCTTTTGGGTACCACATTGGCCCAGAAAAGGGCGTCGAGGATATTGGAATGTTTGAGGGTAGACAAAGGGAAGCAGGTTTCCGGGAGCTTTGGTGGAAACTTAGTTGCAAATGTATCAGCCCCGATTTATGGCTCTTTGGCATCTTGCGCAAAAAGAGATGGAGAAGGGGCGGAGTGTTTGGAGGAGGAGGAAGATATGATGAGTGAGGAGAAGAAAGCAGTGAAGCAGTTAGTCCAACAGAGTTTGCAAAACAACATGAGGAAGATTGTAAAGCGGGCCAATTTGCCTCAAGATATTGTTCCGTCTGATCATTTTAAGTCACTCACTTCAAGTTCAACTTCGAAGAGCCTGCCGTTTTGAAGAATCGCAGCTGCTGAAGAGAGTCGAGGTTGAAGAGAATGAACCATGAAGTTAGTCTTCACACCATAATTTTGTTAAGCTTCTAGGATTCTGTAGTTATTTGCTAGTGCTGATAAAATAGCAATCACTTGTCAAAAACTTAGTAGAAAATTATAAAAATTACTTGGATTTGGATCGTCCCCTGTTTTCGAATAACGGGGTATGGTCTTGACTAAGAAAGAAAGACACACTTTTTCATGTAAATAGGGTCTCATTAGTTTCATTTCTAAAAATTTGTGTCTTTCCCTTTCCAACAGACAATGTATCCAAATCCAAAGTATTCTATTCTTAAGCTTCTGTTTTGGTTGCTTTTTTTGTCGGGTATGTTCTCGGGGCAATTTTTCCTTTTTTTGGCATCACTATGCATCCAGCAAACGCGGAAGTAGACTGTTTCAAAAAATTGGACAGCCACAATGACACTATATGTGATCATTGAGTGGCTCGAATTCAGGGGCATGGCATGAAAATTTGGCCAATCTTAGGGTTGGTTCAGTCAAACACTCATTACAAGTGTGTCCCTACATTCAAGGAGTCACTTTCAAACCATGGTACACTTTTGTCTCCCTATTGGACCCGCAACATGTTTATGCTGGAAAGAGGGTGTCGGTCATTTTCTCCTTGTTTGTAAACAGGGCATAGTCACTGCAGTTTCCTATTTTGGAGAATCTTTCCCATGTTTGTTTGGTTTCTCAGAATCTATGGATTATGAGTTGAATGTAGTTTGTTCTGGATTAGAATCCTCTCATGTCATTTGTTTAAACTCATGTGGATGAAAGAGATAGACACAAACTTCATGAATGAAATATCTCAAACTAATAAATTTCATTTGTGTCTATCTCTCTTTTCTAGAGCTAGCAATTCATGCTGTCCAACCAGGCTCGCTCGGACCAATTCAAGCTCTGGTTCAGCTCCGGTCATTCCGCGTCGGGCTCAGGCCGGGTAAAATAAGCTCAGGTTATTTGGGCTGAAACACGATCTAAGCCCATTAGGAGCCCAACTTTTAACATGATTGGATAGACTTTTTGCAGCCTCAGCAAATCAGCCCACGGTCAAACTGGGTTTGGACCCTGTCGGACTGAGCCAAAACGACTTCGGCAAGGGCTTTTAAGTACTTAAGCCCCCTTCCATTTATCGGACAGGTTTGGGCCCATGGGCTGGCTCATTTTTCTACCTCTACTCTCTTTCACATGACACTATCCTGTTCTGTTTGGTATACATTTGCAGTGAGATTGTAAGATAATAATAACTTAGTTTCATTATTACTTCAATGATTCATTAACTACCCTGTGTTTATTTAATACCAAATGATCTAGTTTACTTTACTGAATTAATTTTTCTTTCAATTTGTAGGCAAATCTAAATGGCATGGAAGGATTTAATACAACATGAATCTGGTTATTATGGTATGTAAAGTTGATATATTCTCTCAAATAAAGTAATGAAGAGCATTTTATCCCTACTATGTAAATGGCAACAATGTTCCTTGTGGGGTAAAGTTACTATAATGCTATTTTCTGCTGTGCTGGTTACTTTAATTTTGTTGACCTTTAGTGTAAATATATTCTAGTGTTAATGTGACTTTAGTCTTAAAAAATATTATTAGATAACTCTTCTATAATGTGCAACTTAATGGTTGATTTTCATTTACTTTATTTGTTTTGCAAAAGAATCTTCCAAAAGAATCTTGCTGTGAGGACATGTTACTGGTTTTGGTTGGAGCTATAGTGGTGCTATTCTTGCTTCTATGGTAAGAAAGTTGAGAATGATAATACTCTTAATGGTGTATTTCGGAGTTGAGTATTGGAGGAAAAAATAGAGACTTCAAAGTCATATCACAAGTGTATTTTATGACTCTCAAATATTTGTTTTCTCTCCAAAATTTAACTCGCAAACAGACCCTAAGAATCAAAATGTATTAACACCCTCTTGACCCATGTTTTAGGTTTGGACAAAACTCATGTATTGTTTTTTTTAATGTAGTTGTGATATTTTGTCATAATAATAAAACATGTATAATAGCTTATCAATGTAATAAAATTGGTACATGTTTTTTTTTACTATGGGAATCAACATTAAAAGCACCAAAAAATGATCACCATTTAATAAAACTTTTATTTGTATAACCAATGGTATTTTCCTTACCCTACGACTAATGAAATAATCCCTTTTGATGTGTGTGATTTTTCCTCCAAACAAGTGTCATTCTCAGAAATCGAACATTTAACCTTTAATCTAGTACGTTATTCGTTAAGAGTATTGATAGACAATTGATGGTGTTGATAAGCTCATACTTCATTTTTTTTTGGGTACATCCAATATGGGCAAGACCACCATTGTTTACTTTCACTTGATTTCAGGATAGTGAGTTTTTTCTTTTGTCAGTTATTGCTACTATTATCATAACAATATAAGTGAATTTTTATAAAATTATATAATTTCTTGTGAATGTGGGACTATATGAATAATTTTTTATGCTTATTTCCATATCTTTCTCTGACTTTTAGGCAAAATCTTAGAATATGATAAGATCTTTATCATAGGACATGATTACTCTTTTTTTGTTCTTTTGGTAAAGTGGAAACTCATTAAATGTATATGAGGCTCATTAAATATAAGTGTTGAAAAGCATTTCCTTTCACCAAAAAGAAGCAGATTAAGAGAATCAAGGTTAAGACAATGGTTGATGATTAAGCACAGATTAAAAAAAAGTAAAGGGAAATGTGATTCTTTTCATGGTACTATCAAGAGTATCCCCTCATCTTATGAATGAGAAACTAACCTCTTTCAGGGTGTGTGACTACCCCTTCCAACAAATATCGCTCCTAAGAATCGAACCTTTTTTTTATAGTTTTTTTGAAAATATAGTGGAGTCTTATACTATTAGACAAGATCTTTTTAATGTGGAAATGTGGTTATGAGTACCTTACCTTATATTTAGCAATTAAATTTAGGATTTAATATGTATATAATAATAGTATAAGTGATTTTTACACTGTCAGCAAATTATCAATCATTAATTTATTAATCATCATTGACTTATTGACTCTCAAACAAAATTAATACAAATCAGTGATAACATAAAAAACTTTATGCTGTACATTTTAGACTCTTAAATTTAACCTTGTCCTCTAAAAAGGCAAGAAAAAGGGCCCCACTTTAATAAAAAAAAGTCACATATGGGTTACAGCTACCACATTCCATAATCAATCAATGCTGGAGCTATATATATATATACCCTACATCCAATGTTGTGTCATAACTTTCCTTCATCAATTCAGAGATTTTGTCCCCTAGAGCATGAAAATTACTGACCTACCCTTGAATCATAATTGAAGCTGTGTATTCAATACAAGAATATTTGATGCACATTTTGTTAGACATTAATTTAAACCTGTGAGAAAATTGTGACCAAATCTGTTGTCTCATTATTTTGTGTCGCCCCACGTGTGCACATACATAAACAATTTATGTCATTGACTTGTTCATAGATACATTTGCTACATTCATGCTAGTATGCTACTTCTTATCTTTCAATTCTATAATTTAAATTTTGGTATTTCAAAACACCCAAATTTAAATTCACTTTTTTTTAATTATCATTTGAAAAAACAATAAATTTCAAAATCAAATTTCATCAACTCTCTAAAACTCAGTTGTATCCGCCTTCAAAACACCCAAATTAAATTTCAAAACTAAAATTTTAATGACAATTTACCTACAAAAGGTGAGTTGGATCCGCCTTTGAAATGAACATATTAAACTTTAAAACCATAGTTTAATTAAAATTGATCAACTTCAATTAATTAAAATTCTGGGTTTTAACTAGGAATGACACATGTAATGTTACGTTTGATAGAATTTGCCACATGTCCACTTTTATACATTTATGTAAGTTGGAAGATGATAATAAGATAAAAAGGTGGGGGAGTGGGGGCAAATTGCACTAATGAGAAATTTGAGAGACCAAAAGTGCATTTCAACCATAAAATTTCTAAACTCAAACTTAAAATCAAATTCACCAACTCCTATTAACCGAATTGATCCATCTTTAAAATGTCCAAACTAAATTTTATTCAAAACTCAAATTTAAATCAAAACTCATCAGCTTCGGAGTACCGAACAAGATTCTCCTTAGAAACACCATAATTCAATTTTAAAAATTAAAATTAAAATCAAAATTATCCAATATCTGAGAACAAAGCTTAAGTATCACCAATTTAAAATTAAATAAAAATTCATCAATTCACATGACCTACTCGAATTCTACTTTTTTCTGTTTCCTATAAGTATCCTCGCATTGGAAACAATTTTGTCCGAGTCGGAAACATCTATAGGTATATGGGGCTAACTCTCCCCACGAGTATTTTTTCCATCAAAAAAGACTCGAACCCGAGACCTTGCTTAAAAAGAATCAAGCATGTACCACTTGAACCAAAACCCATTGTTATCCGAATTCTACTTTGAAACATCAAATTAAATTTTAAAAAACCCAAATTTAAATGCCCTAACTTGATAGAAAAGAGTTGGATTCACCTTCCATACACAAATTAAATTTAAAAATAAAATAAATAAAACCACCAATTCCAAAAATCTGAATTGAGTATTCGAAATTCTCAAATAAAATTTCAAAAGCCAAATTAAATCAAAGCTCACAACTTCGAAAACTGAGTAGAGACTCTCAATCGAAACACCCAAATTAAATATAAATCAAAATTCATCAACTCCTGATAACTAAAATGGACCCTCCTTTAAAACGCCCAAAGCCCAAATTTAAATAAAATTCACCAACTCTAAAAATTTTAGCTAATCCACCATTGGAATGTCCTAATTAAACTTGGAAACCTTATATATCATAATTCACCAACTCCCAAATTGAGTTGGATCCTCTTTTGAAACATCTAAATTAAATTTGAAAACCTTAATTTAAATTATAATTCATCCACTCACTATCTAGTTGTACCCTTCCTTGAAATGCTTAGATTAAATTTCAAATTTCAAATAGGAATTAAAATACACCAACCATTGAGAAAAAAACTGGGCGCTCTCCTTGAAATTATTAGAAATAATGTAATTTCGGTATTAATAATAGAAAATGTGGAGACTTTCACCATTAGAAGTTTAGTAGAAATTTGGGAATAACAGAAAATGAAAAAACTTCCACCAGTGGAAGTTTGTGTTAATTCAGTCTGTTATTCTGTATATTTTCCTAGCATAGAAAGTTGGTTAAAGTTAGTTGTAATTTGGAAGCTATAAATAGCACTTAGCATTTCAAAGATATAATGGTTGTTGTAATTGATACTCAATACATTTTCAATACAACTTAGTTCATTATCTCTCAAACATAACTTCTTTTCATTTTTCTGCTGTTTTTTGCTACTACACTTAGTGTGCATATTGTTTCTCTTTTGCTGGTTGCTTGATGCATTGTGTATGCATAGGAGAGTGTTTCTTGTGGCCTTGGTTTAACAGTGATATCAAGAGCAAGGTTGAAGCAAGATTCTTGGTGGATCTTGGGCTGTGATTTGAAGTGGGAAGAGAATAACAAATAGTGAGACAACAAGGAAAGAAGATTGCAAGATCTTATATCTATCATGACAAATGGTAATGAGTTTGCAAACGGTAAGGAGAGGGAAGAGGAGGAGGAGGGGACAAAAGGTAGTGATATGGATGTTTGTGAAAACTAGAATTCAAGGATGAATTCGAAGGATTCAAGAATAAGGGTAGAGATTCTAATGAAAAGAAGAATAGAATGCAAAAATTACAAAAGTTACAAGAAAAAGAATATATTGTGAATGAAATTGTACATGTTCTATAAGTTACTTATACAACTCATTTCTCTAATTAACTTTTCCTCCACATTCCATTAGTAACTCACCACATTATAATTATGTTCTTATGAAGATAGTAAAAGAGAGGGAAAAAGCCAAAGTCCCAAAAGCTTAACATGTATGGTACCATTGACAAGTAACCACACATTGTTTTCCATCACATGTGCATTTCTTTAATTCTTTTCGTTTTGTTATTTTATTTAATTCTTTTTGTTATTATTTTGTTTTTCATAATTAAATATTTTATTTACCAATCATTACTATTTATTCTGTAATCATGAGAATAAAGTTGTTAATAAAGTAGTAATGGTCATAATTTAAAGTAATTATAATAAATATGATAAAGAAATATTTGTGCATACAATAAATTAATTTGTTCACAATTAATTTTTTATATATAATTGTTTCTATTTTTAATTAAGAAATATATTTTTATGGGATTCAATAGTATGGTTGTGACTTGTGTCATCTCTTCTTTATTGCTTTTGGTGGGAACATAATGTATGACCAATGTAAAACATTTGCTATTAATTCCATTTTTAAATACAAATTATCTATATAATTTTTTTTTTAGGATTTGATAGTAACGTCTTCCATATTGTTTCATGAGGCATAACACATTGTACCACACCGTATTAATTTTATTTTTAAAAAAAAACTTTCTATTAATTCTTAATTTTTTTTATGGGATTTAATAGTTCGATCAAGACTCGTATTGTCTCTTCCTTCTTGTTTCAAGCAGAAACACACTATATGACCAGTGTCATACCTTTATTATTTTTCTACCTAATTAAACTAAAAGTATTACATTTTTAAATATTATTAAATCAATATCAATCATAGAGCTATATATCTTTGATTTCTCTATTGCATTAGAGATAGGAAAAAGTAAGATAAACTCTTGGAGACAAAAAAAAATTAAAAATAAAATATTTGTTACAATAAATTAATTAAGGGTACAAAAGACCAAGTTATTAGGGAAAATATCGTTTTATTATGGACAAACAAGTTGCTTATGTATTTCTCAATCCGCAATTCATTCACGAGCTCATAACTCTTTTTCAAAAGATTATTTTATACAATCGGCTTAAAAGATAGTTTCTACATTTTATCCACAAAAAATGTAGCTATGATTCCAAATTTCATGGGAGAGGTAGAAATAGAGTTCATATTTTTCTTAGTTACAGAGCCAGTTTCCAACTAAAAATCGAATTATAAGGTAAATGTCTTCCTAGTAGTACAATCTTAGTTTACATCGTTAGAGGACTTACTCACGTCTAAGTTCATCTCACAAATGAAACAGTTCTTGTAGTGTGATAATTTTGATCTTGGATATTAATATATAAGTGTGATATTAATATATAAGTGTGATAATGAAAACCAAGAAATTTCCAAAATATATGGTCCCATTCATAGGCTGTCTTTGACTAATAATGTTATGTAATTCCACAATATGGTCCCCATTTGCAATTATATGGCTGTCATATTAAAGCCCGTTTCACATTAATAATGGATGCTTGAATAATAATGTAGTTTTACAAAATCATTTTTTTGGGAGAAAAAACATGTATATAGTAAAATCCGAGTCGGACATCAAACTATAAAATATCTTATATTAGGTTAAATGGTTAAACCATTTGGTCTGACTATGTGATTTCATACATAATTAGTAATTTTTATGTATAAATATATAATTATATAAATGTAAATTTTTATATGATTAATAATCATGTATAATTATACTGAAGTAACGTCCCTTCATCTTTTTTGGACTTGAGTAAAACAAAATGTTAAAGCAATGTTCCATTTTTTTAATGTTTAAGTGAACCATCCGGTTTACTTGACAGGTTAATCCTATTTAACCAGGTTTAACACGATCGGGCCAGAGTTTTCCCGATTCAAAGCGGTCCAACTCTCACTCGGTTAAGACGGTAAACCAGAGTCGTTTTCAAGTCCGGCCAGCGGTCAAATCGGTCGGACCGCCCAGTACAGTACGGTTTTCACAACACTGATATATACTGATAATGTAATAATTTTTTTATACTGTCATTGTATCATTTATCATTAAGTTTTAATAATCATTGACAGTGCATAAATATCATACTCTCATTCTTAGTATAAATATCTAATGGCTAAGCTTAGGCTCCTCATCAATCATAGTTGCATTTGCATGCACATTTGAACTTGATGGCCATATCCAACATTCCTCTTGTTCCATTTTTCACAATCATCTTCTTCATATTATTCAGCACTGTGAACTCTTCTGATTCACTCTCATTTACTTTCAGTGACTTTAACAAAGATGAGAAGAACTTGATCTTACAAGGTGATGCACATGTTACCTCAAACAGAGTCTTACAACTCACCAAGACAAATAGTACTGGTGTTGCACAACAATACTCTATTGGTCGAGTCTTATTCCATGACAAGGTGCATTATGACTTTTAATTTTTAATACTTTTAATTTATCTTATTTTATTTCAATTATATATATATATATTGTTATATTTTATCGAGCAAAGTGTATATTATATTGGAGTGTATTGGCTTTTTTGTTTGTTGTTGTATTATGTGTATCTAGCTAAGCTAAGATTCAGGCAATTGTCAAAACTCTTTCAAGGGTATAGATAAAAAATAAATATGAAATCATGTTCAAGGAATGTATAGAAATGGTGTGGGAAAATAAGATTTGTTATCCCAAATCATGTCTGAAAGTATATATTATATATTTAATTCTAATATGTTTTTGTTATTTTTTATCAACCAAAGTGTATATTATATTGGAGTGTATTGGCTTTTTTCTTGGGACAAAGATATGATCTCCTGAAACAATAAAATCATGTCATGCAATTAAAAAACAAATATTCATTATTACTTTAAAATAGGAGATATTTGTCTTATTTCTTTATTGAAGTATTATGTGTATCTAGGATAAGCTTCAGGCAATTGTCAAAACACTTTCAAGGGGTCTAGATCACCAAAATAAATATGAAATCATGTTTAAGGAATGTATAGGAGTGTTGTGAAGTTGAAAGGAGATATGTTGTTATAGATAATGTCTCATACGTTGACTTTGTTTCATATGTTATCTTGTGCCAATGATAGTGAAGCAAAATCAGCATCGATAATGAATGTTAAAATAAATTTAATTGACATGACATATTTGAACTAGCGCAAAACAACTTATAAGATATGATTTGAGATAATAGGATCATTTTTATGTGAAGCTAGGCTAATTATTTTACATATCTAAAGAAGGCTGAGAGGTTAAAAATAGGTCTTCTAATTCCCCTGGTCTAGTGATTTTTAAAGGTAAGGCTACGGTGGGGGGCTTTGGATTCCACTATTAGTAACTCCATCACTGATTCTCATGTTAAATATGCAAATCTTCTCCACTTTAAAGAGGATGGTATAGTAGTGGAGAAAATTTGGGAGATTAGGAAGAAAGTGGGAGTATCCTTTTATGGTGACGAAGCTATGATGTTGGACAAAATTAGAGAATTGGGAGAAAGAGATAAGGTTGAGTTTATTAGTGCCAACTGAAGGGAGTAGTGAGTGATCCATGAATTGTGCATCTTTGAAATAAGGGGGTTGACGACTAGGCTTAAAAGAAGAAAAATAAGAAACCTACTAGAGAGTAATGATATCCATTTTCTAGGTATCCAAGAAACAAACTGGGAGGCTTGTGAGTCGAATTGGTGTTATGGGTTATGGGGGAATTCAGAGTGTGAATGAGATTTTATCTCATTCGTTGGTCGATCAAGGGGGAGGGGGGGTATCTTGAGTATTTGGGACATAAAAAAGTTTTGAAGAGTCAATACATTCAAAGGAGATGGTTTTCTTACTATTCATGGTATGTGGCTTCCAGACCAAGTTAATTATTGCATTGTTAACATACACTTGCCTTGCATCCTTAGTTAGAAAAAAATTGTTCTAGGAGGAGTTGAGTGTATTGAAACGGGGTTGGTCAATTAAGTTATGGTGTCTTTTTGGAGATTTCAATGTCGTCTGTAGTGCTTATGAGCGGAGAGGTGGCTTGGGTGGTAACTGCATAAAGGAACTGTCTATGTTCGATAATTGGATTAGAGATTGGAGCTTATTGATTTTCCATTAATTGGAAGAAGCTTTACTTGGTTTCAACCTAGAGGGGGAGCTATGAGCAGACTCGACAGTTCCTTTTATCTTTAGAGTAGATTCTTCATTGGTTAGAGACTTCTTAATGGGTTCTCAATAGAGATGTTTCTAATCATTGTTATATGGTGTTGAAACATAGGAAAATTGAGAGACATTCGACTCCTTTTAAGTTTAGCAACTATTGGGTTAAACTTCATGGTATTTTGGATTTGGTGAAAAAAACTTGGTTGGAAACCCAAATCTCGGGTTGGTCGGCCTTTATTTTTAAAGAAAAGTTGAAATGCTTAAAATTGAAGTTAAAAGAATGGAACAAATAATCTTTTGGAAGTGGATCAAGTTTCTTTGAGGAAACAACTTTTAGCTGAATAGTGGAATGTTTCTAGTATGAAGGAAAGTTTGTTGGTTCAGAAGTCCAGAAGCAAGTAGTTGAAGGAGAGAGATGCTAATACAATCTATTTGCATGCCTGTATTAACAATAGGCGTAGGAGAAATCATATTTTGAGGGTTTGGATTGAGGGAGTGTGGTGTGATGAGGAGAAGGCTATTATGGAAGTACTTCAAATATGTGTTTTAGAGTGTTTAGAGAAATAATCTGACTTTAGATGAGGTTGACTTCGCCAAGCTAACTGAGTCACAAAGTAGCAGGTTGGAAGATGTTTTTTCGGAGGAAAAGTTAAAAGAATCACTTTGGAGTTGTGCCAATGATAAAAGTCTAGGTCTGAATGGTTTCAATTTCAAGTTTTATCACGAGTGTTGGGAAATTCTCAAAACAGATTTATGCCTCTTTGTAAGAGATTTCCACGTGAATGGTGAGTTTCTGAATATGTTGAATTCTTCTTTTATTGCTTTGATTCCGAAGATAAAAAATCCAAACTAGATTCAAGACTTTAGACCAATATCTCTTGTGGGTTCATTGTATAAGATTATAATGAAGATCTTAGTAGGGAGGCCGAAAAGGTGGTGGATTCTTTAATTTCATCTTCTCAATCGACTTTTCATTAGGATTGAAATATTCTTGATGCCACTATAGTCATTAATGATGTTATTCATTCAGCTGAGAAAGATAGGGGATATTGTCTTCTTTTCGAGGTGAATTTTGAGAAGGTGTGTGATCCTGTTAAATGGGAGTTTCTTGATTATATTGTCAGGCGGTTTAGGTTTTCTTATAGACGAAGGATATGGGTTAATGCTTGCATGGCCTCTACTTTGGTGTCAATTTTGGCCAATGATTCTTCCAGTGATCAATTTTCGGTGTCTAAAGGCATAATGCAGGGAGACCATATGGATCCTTTTTTTTGTTGGTGGCTGAGGGATTTGTTGAGATGGTTAAGAAAGATAGAGCTTGTTGGGTTCTTGAGGGGTATAAAGTGGGTATGCAAAAGCTCTCTTATTGGTATAAGGGTGGTAGATAGCCTTCTCTCAACATCAACTACATTCATATCCTGCAAAGTTGTATCTTGGAATTCCAGTTGGAGCTAATCCTGGAAACTACTCCATATGGCATAATGTTATTAAGAATGTCTCATATAGATTGACGTTATGGATGTGCGTACATGTTTTGTTTGGAGGATGAGTGGTCCTCATTAACTTGGTACTTGCTAATATGCCTATATACATGTTTTCTTTGTTTAAGGCTCCAAAGAAGGTGATCTCTAAGTTGTCTTCCCTCCAAATGATTTTTTGTGGAGCAACAAGAGAAGTGTTAAAGGTATCCCTTGGGTTGCTAGGGCAGATGTTTGTAAGCCTAAGAACCTTGGTGGTTTGGGCATTAAAGATTTGTCATGATTTAATGATGTTCTTTTGGATAAGTGGAAGTGGAGAAAGTTTGTGGATCCGGAGACCTTGTGGGTTCGAGTGATTGAATCTAAGTTTGGCAATGATGGTGTGTTTTAGTGTACTTACTCAACATCAAGACGGTGGAGGGATTTTGTGAAAATTGGTTTGTCTCTGTGTAATGACTCTAATTAGTTGGAGGACAATTTGTGAAAGGAAATTAGTGTTGGTTTGTCTCTGTGTAATGACTCTAATTAGTTGGAGGACAATTTGTGAAAAGAAATTAGTGATGGTTTGAACACTTTATTTTGGCAGGATACTTGGTTTGGTCATCAAATCTTAGAGTTACTTTTCCGAGGTTATATATCCTTGCTATGGAAAAACAGAGTGTGGTAGCTGATTGTGGGGAGTGGATTGATGGGAAATAGACCTGAAACATTTAATGGAGGAGAATCTTATTTGATTGGGAGGAAGAGTCTGCTAGATACCTTTATGATCTCATCCAGAACCATTTTTACACTAGTAGTGTTAGGGATAGATGTAGATGGAATCTTGACTCATTTGGTAACTATGTGATCAAATTAACTTATTTGACTAAGATGAATTCTCATGTTGTGGATGCAGGTAAAATCCTTAAATCTTGCTGGATAAATTGTGCACCTTCAAAAGTTTGTTGTTTACAGTGGAAAATGAGAAATATTGGTGGGGTGGCTGATTTGAGATGCATGTTTTATTTGATTCATGATGAACATTTAGATCATTTATTTCTATCTTGTACTTTTGTGCCTAATGTTTGGGAGAGTTTTACTCGTGACTCCAAATTCATATTATCCTGTCAGACACAAATGTGAATTTGTTTCAGGCTCATAAATCTTTTTGTAAAATTGGTAAAAGGTAAATCTTTGTAGAGAATGTTGTGGTTCATTATTATCTTGTCTATTTGGAATATTAGGAATGAGGCAATTTTTAGGGAGGAAAAACTTAGCTTCATTCAAATTATGGATTTGATCTAAAGTAGACACTGGCTACGGTTTTCCAGAAATTTGGGTTCTTTTTCTTACACCTTTGTCCAATGATTATTAACCTTATTATTTGTATTGATTTTTTCTGTAAATTGTAGTTGGGTTGACAATGTTTGTGCCCTTTTTAATATATTATATACATATCACATTTATTGAAACTAAATGCATGCATGCAGATTCAGCTTTGGCAGAAAAGCCCAAAGAGACTCTCAACCTTTGAAACCACAATCACCTTTAACCTCACATCACCCACACCAAATGACCCAGCCGATGGGTTCACCTTCTTCCTTGCACCACCCAAAACTACCATACCTCCTGGTTCAGATGGAGGGTTATTGGGACTCTTTGACCCAAACACTGCTCTTGACCCATCAAAGAACCAAGTTGTTGCTGTAGAATTAGACACTTTCTATTTTCAAAACTCTAATCAATGGGATCCACTTTATTATCACATTGGAATCAATGTCAATACTATTAACTCTTCAGCAACAGTGAAATGGGACAGAAAAGAAGGGGGAATAGGCACTGTCCACATAAACTATAATGCAGACACTAAAAATCTTAGTGTTGTTTCTTCTTATCTTGGTTCTGAAACATATCATGTCTCTTATGTTGTTGATTTGAGGAATGTGCTTCCTGAATGGGTCAGAATTGGATTATCAGCTTCCACGGGCCAACAAACTCAAGTACATATCATTAAATCTTGGGTTTTCAACTCAACCTTGCAGCATGTGAAGAAGGAACATGGTGTGTGATTTAAGTAATTTCCATAACATGTATAATGTATGCTAAATAAGTAAGTTCACATTCTTGTTTTACTTGTTGTAGCCATATGTGCAAATCAAAAACATCTTTATCTATCCAATAATAACTGTTATATATGTTAATTGACCCATATACCTAATTGAAGTTGGAAATAGGTTAGATCGTGATCTATTACCTAACTTATAATAAGTTAGGTTATGCAAGACGTTTTTTATAAACATGCTCAGACTTTTCAAAAAACCTATTTAGGTTAACAAATCAAACTTTAAGTCATAAAAATGCCTATTAAGTCTAACATGACAACTTATTTAATTATATTATATAATAATATGAGTATTATATTATTTTAATATGAGTATTATTATTATACATATAGTTTTAATTATTGTGCCATGATTTTCAATTGAACACCACTTATATGATTGGTTGGAGTCGCTGATACGTTTTTTATGGTCAAAACATTAAAAACTCTCTTCTATGTCCGAAATGGATAAAATAGTTTTTTAAACAAAATTTCTATGCTCGGGAGTCGTCAGGAAAAATATTAGCATCTTATTCACCCGTATTAAAATAACATATTCTCTAATTGTATGCACTTTTATACCCCTAATTATTTTTCAAAATTTATTTATTAAAAAAATATTATTCTTTTGTGTTGAACAAAAGTTTATCTTGATCCTACGTATCCTTAGGTTCATTATAGAAATCAAGATTACTTACCTATGGGTAAAATATTAATTTATTGGGTTGATATGAATTTCTTGATTGATTTAAAATATTTAAAATATAATTATTTCAATTTAATGAACTAATAGTGAATATATATTGTTGGACGTAAACCTTCTTGCTTTTGGTAGAAATTTAGAGATAATGTTAATCGTAATCGTATATTTCTTCTTCTTGTTTTAATTGATATGATGTTGTTCTCCTTTTCTTGCTTTTGGTACTTCTTTATGTCTGTATACATTTTTGTATGTTTCTCTCTTCTATTTATAGGGACCTTTGACACTTTTTTTCTTGAGAGAAAATCCTCATATTAATGACTCCATAATGATTTAATTGAATTCAAATATTTGGTACATATTTTTCAAATTGGCATCTCCTATTAATGAGTCTGCTAATGACTTACTAAATTAATTGAAATGTTTTTTTTGTTTTTATTTAAAAAAACGAAAATCAAATGTCAATTGCATGTTTTTTAAATGTAATATTTTCATTATTATGTTAATAAAGTGTTCATTAACTCACTTAAGACTTTTTTTACTTTTTATTTTAAAAAGAAAAGGAAAGTTAGTGGGTAAAGTTACTTTTAAATAGTATTCCATCATTATTGAGCCAACTAAGTACTCATTAAACTCATTTTTTATTTTTATTTCAAACAAAAATGAAAATTGAGAAGGAGAGTTGACTTTTAGATAGTATGACCATTATTGAGACAATAAATGCTTAAGTCATTTAAACTCATTTCTATATGAGTGAGAAATTCTATATTATCTATTTTCTTAAATTATGTCTGATTAAAAAACTTTTCGTCAGATCCAGGTTATTACACCAAAATAGATTATTACACACCGATCATCATATCTAGATTATTACACCAAAATAGATGATTATACATCAATCATCAGATCGAGGTTATTAGACCAAATGATAAAACTAAAACTTATATTTAGCTAGAGCCAAGTTTATCACAATACTTTTTCAATCCACATGGAATCTAGCCCTATCTCAAATTGTTCTAACAACAATATGCCCAATACCTATATTGATATCATGCCCCTAAAAAATATAGAGGTTTCTCATATTTCAAATAGCATATACTATCATAGCAATAACACCCTTCAACAATTTGCATCTCATGTTTTTCTCTCTAGTTTGTTGCTCAATCCATTTTAATTCATCATGTCAACCTCTAGGATGGTGGTTACCATTTATCAATCTAAGAGCATATGTCCATTTATCAATCCAAGGGGTTAGGGGTTAGTTGGACCTATCCTTAAAACATCTTTTTACATTGCTCATTCAAGAGATCGTTGAGTTGAGTTGGTTGACCTTTGGAATGTCTTAAAATCCAAAATTCACAAAATCTGAAGAATTGTTTTGGATCCTCACTTGAAATGTCCAAAAAAGTGGACATGCAATGGTGCTCACTGAAACAAGCACTATTAAATGTCTACTTTTTACATTGTTCATTCAAGATATCGTTGTTAAATGGGGCAACATCTCTCACATGCATTCTATCAAACACAAGACAATTATTCTAATTTCACCATATTTACAAGAGATTTGACAATAGAAACATTATTATGAAAATTCAATTCATAAATCATTGTATGAACTTGTCTCCCTTAGTTTAAATTCATTAACGTAGAAGATTATACGCACTAATGAAAGGGACGAAGATGATGAGGATGTAGAGACTAATCAATAAATTTCCTAAATATCAATTTTATGAATATTTAATGATTTAGATCTACCAACTAATTCAAATAATTACCCTATACTCGATGGTTAGGATGAAGAGTAAGTTTAGTAAGTGGATCCCCTTCATTGAAATGATTAAATTAAATTTTAAATCCAACTATGAATAACATGAGCAAAATTGTACTTTCTTTGAAACTTCTAATTCAAAATTTAAAATCCAAATTTACATCAAAATTTACAAGCTCATAATAGCTAGATTGGATTCTCCTTTCATATACCAAAATTAAATTCTAGAATTGAAAGATAAGACTTTTATTGATACTATAAAAGACTTTCTTTTTCACTTTCTAACATTAATTAATGATAATTATAATAGTGATCCATGCTTTCATTCCATTTCTATTAATTGTAATTGTAAATTTTTACTTTCATTTTATTTCCCACTTTTAAGTATTTATACACTAAGCCTTTGAAAATTCAATGCATAATTTAAAACCAGGATTTAAATAAAATCTCATCAACATGTGAGATTTGAGCTAAATTCTATTTTGAAATACTTAAATTAAATCTCAAAGCTTTAAGTTAAGGGCTAGATTTTTTTTCCAATATCTACTACAACTTTAATAATGACCATGCATTTTTATTTTATTTCAATAATTTGTTTTTCGATTTTAAAGATTTGCGTGGTAAACACTGGACACAACTTTTTTCTCATTTTACAAGTCAAAATAAGAATAAAAAATGAAAAGGAAGATTAAGTATTTTAGTAATATTCAATATAATATTTATTGTAAAATTTAATATACTAATAGATGTGACAACAGATTAATCAATTCAACATTTGTTTGATGCTATATTTATTATTTAAACATGATAAACTGAAACTCTAAATTAATCCAGTTATATAAATAACTTAACAATAAATCAAATATAAATTGACTTTTTACCTTGATCTACTAACAAGATTATATATGCTCATATATAAAAATGTATATTAATAATAATCATTCAAAAGAAAAATGTCACCATTCATTTTTAATATCATTCACTCAATCTTAACATGAATGAATGTTGAAGGATACGCTCAGTGGTGTAAATATTTACATTTAACAAATAAATAGAAATTATAACTTTTATATTATAATTTATTATTCATATTTAATTATTATTTATAAAAAATAATTCAAATAAATAATAAATGATATATTCTATTAATACTTTGTTCTGAACTCAGTGGAAGCAGTAGAAGAACTCCTACACTAATTTCCACGATATAAATACAAATAAATATTTGATTTTGATTCTCATTTTCTCTTTCTCTGTCCATTTCTGTGAGGAACGCGAAGAAGAAGAAGAAAAGAGAGAACAAAACGAAAACCCTAAATTCTGTGATTCTTTCTCTCTTCGTTGCGATCTACAATGGCTTCTTCCGCAGAAGAACAAGAAGATAAGGATCTTCATCAGAAGCTTCTAGAAGCTGCTAACAACCTTCTACATCCTCCTTCCTCTCTCAACGATCTTCTTCATCTTCTTCAAGTATAATCCATTTCTCTCTCTTTGTTTTGACCTAATTTGTTATTGTTTTTCTTATTGCATTGCACAATTGAATTCATTTACGACTCAGTTTAATTCAATCTAGGAAATTCTAATTACTAGATTTTTGTTTGTTTTTCCCTAATTTGTTATTGTTTTTGCTTATTGCATTGCACAATTGAATTCATTTGTGAATCAGTTTAATTTAATCTTAATATTCACGATTTTGAACTTAGGGAAATTCTAATTACTAGATTTTCCCTAATTTCTTGTTGTTTTTGCTTATTGCATTGCACAATTGAATTCATTTGCGAATCAGTTTAATTCAACCTTAATACTCATGACTTTGCACTTAAGGAAATTCTAATTACTAGATTTTTGTTTGTTTTTTATGCGATTGCTCATTACTAATGCATTTGCTGTGATGTTCGGCCTTCTCTAAATGGAAAATTTGAATTCATTTGTGAAATTGAATTTATTATGTTCGGATTAGGAATTTATGAGATATAATTTTGTATGCTGTTAAATCATATTTTATGAATTTGTTTCTATTGCAAAGTATGCAAATCTAGTAGCTTCATTTGCGAAATTGATTTCATATTTTATGAAATTCTCCTTGCCCAGTACCTATGGTACCTGTGTTTCTCTCACTTTATTTGTATACAACAACAACCAAGTCTCTATCCCACAAAGTGGGGTGGGCTAAGAAGGCTAGCCCACTGCACGAGACTCCTACTTAGTGAGGTATAGGGAGAGACTGTTTCCAGGATTTGATCTTAACTTTATGGTTGACAGCACATTTGTTTGATCATGCATATTCCTTTTTCTGGCACTGCAGGAAGTTGACAGTTGCTTAGGATTGGTTGAACAGTCACCTGATGAATCTGTTCAAGCTGCAATGGCTCCATTGGCAGTTGCTTTAATTGGTGATGAACTTCTGAGGCATGCAGATATTGATGTGAAAGTCGCGGTTGCCTCTTGCATCAGTGAGATAACAAGAATCTCTGCACCTGACGCTCCATTAGATGATGACCAAATGAAGGTCTGCGGAATTATTTTATCTACAAATTATTTATCCTATTATCATGCTCTTTACAAATTATACCTGTTAAGCTTTAACAATGTCATTTTTCTTTCAGGAGGCCTTTCAATTAATTGTATCCTCATTTGAAAATCTCCATGATATGTCAAGCCGATCTTATAGAAAGAGGACTGGGATTCTTGAAACAGTTTCAAAAGTCAGGTCATGTGTGGTAATGCTGGATCTTGAATGTGATGATCTGATTTTGGAGATGTTTCAACATTTCTTGAAGGAAATAAGGTTAGAAGAAGTGTTGTATTTAAGTCCAGCATCATAGTAGCTTCTTATAAACCTGTCTATGTGTGCTTGATGTTTTACATAGTCGGTCCTAAGCCTGGGTAAAAGGTGATGCTTATGTTAGATTGTTGACAACCAACGTAAAACTATGTCGAATCTCAATGAGTCATAATTGCTTCTTATGCTTTGTTGGTAATAACTGTTGTATTTAAGTCCAGCTTCATAATAGCTTCTTATTCTTTGATTGCATCTCTTTTACTTCTTAGGTTCATAGATGATAGTTCTCTCACAACAAAGTCTGCGTGACCTATTTTATGTAAGCAGTCATTAACTTTAGATGTAAAATATGTTAAGTTATGCATAAAGAAATTTATTATTGATCAAATATTCAAAATTGAGAGTTAGAGGGTGAGTTTGACGCAATGGTAAGGTTGTTGCTTAATGACCATGACGTCACTGTTCAAATCCTGGAAAGGTTGCATACATCTAGTTTTCTCATACCCCACTAAGTGGGAGCCTCATGCACTAAGCCGCTCTTTTATTCAAATTTGAGAGTTGATGCTCCAAGTTGCTGAGTTCTGATGACTGTATCATTGTTTGTTTCAAATAGAGTGAATACCCACTTTGCTCCTTAAAAAATTTCATGTGTACCAATTTGGTCCCCGAAAAAGTAAAAGTCCAAACTAGTACTCAAATATCGCAAACGTGAGCCAAAATAATCCCTATCAGTGGTCATAAAAATGTTAAAATGGACTAGTTTGACCCATATTTAAATTTTTGGGGATCATTTTGGATTTTTCAAATTTCAGGGTATTTACTCTTTTAAATATGTATCATAATGTTTCTCATCTGACTTGACTTTCTTCTTTTGATGAACCTAGATATGGGCTTTTATTGCACTCAATGATCAAATCATTTTCATAATGAAAAATATAAGAGAAAAGAAGGAATTGATAGATCGCTACATGCAAATAAAAATTTGATCCGAAGACATTTTCACCTAGCAGTCATTTGTTTCTCAGCAAGGGGCAGTGTCTTTTTCTGTCGAGCTTTGTCATACCAATAGGGTACAAATAGGCTAGAATCTAGATGAGAGAAGATGCCTTCTTTGATGGTTTGAAGTCAATAGAAAATTATTATTAAGTTTGGCAGTAGTGTATTTGCAATCAAGCTTTGATTTATATTATTTTTAATGTTCAATGCCTTGCAAATATGTATTGGTTTATATGATTGGATATTTACAAAAACATATCTTTAATAAGTTAGAATCAACAATGTGTGGACTTGATTCTAGCCTTCTCTCTGCATTTACCTTTCAGGGAGCACCATCCAGAGAATGTTTTTTCATCCATGCAAAACATTATGACTGTTCTTCTAGAGGAAAGTGAAGATATATCCCTAAACTTACTCTCTCTATTCTTGGACAGCATAAAGAAAGAAAATGAGGTAGGAGTTCCACAATTTGATTTATTCTTTTTTGTAGATTTTGATTTTAAAATTGAACTGTGTTTTCATTGTTAATTTTTTTAACAGTTGTAACTAGTCATGACCATTTCGTTTCAGGCGGTTTTGCCAATTGCTAAAAAATTGGTGGAGAATGTCCTTGAAAGTTGTGCAACCAAGCTTAAACCCTACATTGTGCAAGCAGTGAATACCATGAGTATTTCTTTGGATGATTACAGTGATGTTCTTTCTTCAATATGCAATGATGGATCTGTCAACTTGGAACAAAGTGATGTATGTGCTACTAGTGAGCATGTGGTAAAATTTCATGTTATCGACTTGGATTATTTTTGCGATGAGAGATACCTTATGATAAAGTTTCTTTTGTTCCAGGAAGACGAGAGCAAATCAGTGAGAGAGCCACTAGAGGAGTCAGCACCGGTGTGTTTTTTCTTCAATTTTGCTTTTGCTTTTCATTTGTGTATTTATATATTCTATTTTTATCCTCTAGATTTTGAAACTGGAACATGTCAATTCTGCTTGATTAGGTGATTAAAGAGGATGGAAAAGAAGCTGCACCACTTCAACAAGATAGTTCAGCTGCACCGCCTCAACAAGACAACCCAGTTGGTGACCATTCTCCTAAGTCTGTCACGAGCAATGGTAATCCACAGGCTGCAGAAGATGACACTTTGGTAGATTCAAAGTCCCTAGAAAAGCAAGAAAATACTGATTGTACTGTTCAGTCCAAAAGTATTAATCTTTCAGCTAACGAGGATCCTAACAATTTGGACACTGAAAAAGGTGAAAATAGTGATCAAAAGCAAGACCCAGCCACTAAAAGAGCAAGGAAAACTATCTCTTCTACAAAACCGGAAGAACTTTACGAAAGTTCATATCCTGCTAATGTGAAGGTAGATGTGAAGGTGATTGACTCTGAAAGTCATAGCAACGAAGATGAGAAAGTGATTGACTCTGAAAGTCAGAGCAAGGAAGATGAGAAAGTGATTGACTCCAAAAGTCATAGGAAGGAAGATGAGAATGTGATTGACTCTGAAAGTCATAGCAAGGAAGATGAGAAAGTGATGGACTCTGAAAGTCATAGCAAGGAAGATGAGAAAGTGATGGACTCTGAAAGTCATAGCAAGGAAGATGAGAAAGTGATTGCCTCTGAAAGTCTTAGCAAGGAAGATGGGATAGTGATTGACTCTGACAGTCATAGCAAGGAAGATGACAACAGTGATCAAAAGCAAGGTGAAGCCAGCATAAAGGTAGGAAGGAAACTTATCTCTTCAACAAAATCGGCAGAACTTCCCAAGGGTTCATATCCTGCTAATGTGAAAGAGGTTGAGAAAGTGATTGACTCTGAAAGTCATAGCAAGGAAAATGAGAAAGTGATTGACTCTGAAAGTCATAGCAAGAAAGATGACAATAATTATCAAAAGCAAAGTCAAGTCACCAAAAAGAGAGGAAAAAGGAAACCTATCTCTTCTACAAAATTGGCAGAACCTCTCAAGGGTTCATATCCTGCTAATGTAAAGGAAAATGAGAAAGACATTGACTCTGAAATTCATAGTAAGGAAGATGACGACAGTGATCAAAAGCAAGATCGAGCCAGCAACAAGAGAGGAAGAGAACCTAGCTCTTCGACAAAGTCGGCAGCTAATGTGAATGAAGATGGGAAAGTGATTAACTCTGTAAGTCATAGCAAGAAAGTTCCCAGTTCTCTACACGAGGACGATTTTGTTGAGGCTGAAGGACTTTCAGAGAACGACAAAGAGATTGATGCCAAGATTTCATCACCCAAAGCAGGTGATGGTGAATCTGACATGGTTTCTTCTCCTTCACCAAGAGGGAGCCTCCATGGTGAAAATAGTAAAAAGAAACTTAGACAACCAAAAAAGAAAGAAGTGGTTGCAATGGATGTTCCACAGAAGGTTTATGAAGAAACAAGTGATTCAGAAGCAAAGCCTACCAAGCGGTCTGTTAAAAAGGCACTTGGTCGTACTTCTGACGTGAAAAAAAATACCGTGGTTAATTCAGTCAAAAAAGGAAATGAGACTGCAAGTGAACCTGATGCAAAAAAGCACCCGTCCAAGAAAACAGAAGATGCTAGCAAGAGTGGTGGTAGATCCGACAAGAAAAGGCATGGGCGAGGGAAAGCTAACTCTGAATCAGGTGAAGAAAAATCTCCTGTTAAAGATGTGGATAAGGTACTTCCGTACTTGCCATAGAGCTTTCTCTTTCCTATTATTATATTTATATTTATCGCAACACAATATTTTTTCCTTTTCAATTATTTAAAAAATAAATGAGCAAGAATTATTGTATATTATTTAGGAATTGGTGTCTTTGTCAAAGTCAAATACGAAATCAATTAAAGATGAAGATTCAGAAGAGCTTCCTAAGACAAACTTGAAGAGGAAACGCACTCCTGGAAAAGGAAATGTATGTACCCGGTTACTTAATTATTACACTATGGAATGAAAATTTAGAGGGTTGATCCTTTCTACAGCTATATGGTTTATATGATGGACTTTTGCAAGTATGGTAAATCTGTCAGAGTCCTTTTTAATTGCTCTGCTGATTTGGTGAAATATACCATTCAATGTTCTTTGCTCTGTACATCTGTTTCCTTCCACGCTGTTGTATTCTTTCAAGATTTTCTCCCTTTTATTATAGTTTAGGAAATAATTATTTGCAATTTCACATATGGGCTCACTTCTTTCTTATGTTATATGTGAGTAACTATCTTACTTCTGTAGTTCCAAAACACATGCAATTCTATCCATTCTTGCTGATTATAAAATTTTAATTTTCTTCTCAAACTTTGTTTTCTAATCCTCTGGCTGTTGTCTCAGGAGTCTGGTACCAAGAAAGATGGTGAAAATCTTGTTGGTACACGAGTTAAAGTTTGGTGGCCAGATGATGACATGTAAGTACTTTGTGTGATTGGTGGGATCAGGGATGGGAAGTGTTATATGCTATTTGGCATTTAGTTGTTATATCTACCATTTTGCATATATATGACTCAGGTTAATGATGATTGTGCCTTTAAGTTTAGCTATGGCTTTCGAGTGTCAATGAGAAGTATGTCTTATGTTTTGATTACTTTGAGTTTTGATATATTGTGTTAGAAACTAGAAATTACATCACATCCGCTATCTTCAATGTAGCGCTTGCTGTGCAAAATGGTAGATATAACATTTTTTTAAAACCTTTTTGGTCAAGTTACTATTGAGTTCAAGATTTGATTTCCTTACTTACTTGGAATATTTCTTGTTTTAGCTGCTTGTATGACCTGTAAGTCTATGCACCTGTATACCAGATTCCATGTAATGAATTGTCACTGTTGCTTTCAGTAAAATTTATTGTAAGAAAGCATTAGAGTTAGAGGGTGGTATTTGGGATAAATAGAATTTATTTTCAATTGGACTAGGTGACATGCTTTTTTGGTCAGCTTGAGTCAATCATACAAATGCATATTCTGTTTCAGCTTAGTTTTCCTTTTCATTTCGGTCGAATAGAAATATATGTTATTTATTCTTGTTAACACGAATGTAATCTTTTGCAGGTTTTATAAAGGTGTTATTGAATGTTTTATTCCTACGAAGAAGATGCACCAGGTGATTTGCCATCATACTGTCATCTTTCTACTCTCCCTCTCCTGTATTTCATAGTAAAACTTGTTTGCTTTTATTCTGATATATAGAGTTTCACATTTAAATTTAAATGTTATATATTTCTACTTATAGCAAATTCGATATGGCTTAATTTCTTACTAAAAGTATTATTGTACATGTCCAAATAATATAAGTCGTTATTACTATAATTATTCTTTTCTGACACTTGTTCTCTTTCTATTTTAGGTCACATATGATGATGGTGAGATTGAAATATTAAATCTTAAAAATGAAACATGGGAAATCATTGCAGTTGGTGCTGATTCAGATGGGGTGGGTATCTGCTGCCCTTTATATTTGAAGAATAAAGTTTTTTTCCCATATAAATTAATGGAAATTATTTATATGAACAGGAAGAAGGAGCTGATCACCCAAGTCCTAATGTCTCTGCTGATATGTATGTGCTGCTTCTTGTTGATGTCATTTAGAAAACAACTTTTTGTTTTATTTTAAAATTATGTTAGAATTATTTTGCATGCATGTTTGTATGCTACATATATTGTGTGGTTTTATCCTCTTTCGGTAAGTGTATAAACATGTGTCCTAGATCTGTTTGGTGTGATGGTTTTGTTGTTTTTGCCTGTTACAACAATGATTTGTCGGGTACCTCTTTTTTATCGAATGCTACCTTGATCAAGCTCCTATAAACTCAACCTATTATATTTATGAAAGTAAAAATATTTATTTGTTTTTTTATTTTTTATGATAAATTTTGATTTTCCCATGCCTTTTTCTTCAATGTAAAAATACGGACTTTTCGCATGATTTGTCTTATGGCATAATTTTGAGCAAAATTTCTGATGCTATAGTCAGGGGGGTGGGTTACTTCGATGTTGTATATTTGTTTTCCCTTATTATTAAAGCAAATGTTTATCAACTGGTCTTTATCATTAAAGCAAATGTAAAACAATAGTATCGAGTGGAGCTTTGCATTTTCAGGTGGATGCAGCGAGATTTCGTTAATGTGCCATAAATATTGAAAATAAGTTAAAATATATAACATGCTGCCTTAGAATTTTCTGTTTCGTCAGACATAAAAGTTTCATTTGAATGTGACCTCTTTGCTGCTGTATTTGGTGATTTTGCTTCCTAGTTGAGCTTTTGTCTTCAGTTTCTGTGTTGTCTCGTTACATTTGTGCTTTTCTATTATTATATTTAGGCCCAAAAAAAAGAAAGGCAAAACAAGTACCGCTGATCCAAAAAAGGGAGGAAACAAGGATGTTTCATCTACAAGGTTTGTAATGCCATAAAATTTTGATGTCTGTTCCATCTGTTATTTGATGTCACAATTTTGCACTTTTAATTTCTATTAGTGGAGGAGCCACATCCAGTAAATCAAGTGGGAAATCCATGAAGTCTAGCCATAGATCGAAAGATGGCAGCAAATCTGATCGCAAATCGAAGGTCTCCAAGATTGCTGCTGCTAGAGACTCTGATGAAGTCATCATAAAGACTAAGAATCAAACTCCCAAAAGTGGTGGCAGTGGTAAATCTATAGATGCTGCTGCTCGAAAAAAGAGGAGTGGCAAATCCAAGGACATTGATAAAGATGATGTTAGCACACCAAAACTCTCTAGTAAGACTGCTGCTGCCTCCTCCAAGGCAGCAAAATCCAGCAAAAGTGGTGGCAAGTCTAGTGCCAATGGCAATAGCAAGGCGAAAGTCAAATTACTGAAAGATTCAGTGCAAGATGACGACTCGGAGGATTCAACAGAAGAGGCGGTGGAAGATACCAAGTCTAAGAAATCAAGTTCATCGAAGGCTAGTGGTGGAAGTGAGGTGAAGATTGGAAAGAAACGTGCAAGAAACTAGATGTGGATATCATTCTAATCTTCTGCATGTTGAAGGTATATGCAATCAAAGTTTAATTAATATGTTCTTTTTCTGGTTTGGGTCATGCAATGCCCTTGTGTTAGGTATCTGCCAAACAATATGTGGTAACCCTTAATCAATAGTAGTCTTTTTATATACATTTAGAGAGATTAGTGTAGCTGTTGTAGGGGCTTTGCTAGTATATCTATTATTGCTTTTTTTTTCTTCTTCCCTAAATGGATTTGTATTTAAAGTTATCAGAAGAAAATATTTGATTGGAAGTTGTATTTTCTCCCCAGTTTCTAGATGGATATGTTATTTAAAGTTATCAGAATTGGAAGGGTGTTTTGTCTACCTGGTAATGACAAATTGGCAAAACTTTCACTCCCATTTGATTTTGGGGCATTGAATGTGGAAGATAATGGTTATAGGATTTGATGTGTTTGGTTCTGCGCCGAACCCTTTAACATGTGAGGATTTCAGTGCCAAAAATACCCTTAAACAATTCTACATGAATCTTAGAATCCTCACAAGCTTTCCATATCTTTGAGAATTGGCCACTATCATCATCCTCAATTGGCCAAGATATCTTTTCAAGTTATCATGCATGTCACAGGTATTGAGTAAAAAAAATGTATCCGACGAAGTATACTGTCACAACATTAACCATTATTCATATTTAGTAATTATCGACTATTTACAAAAAGTAACACAAATGAATGGTAGATGATATAGTGAGGATAAATGTAACTTTTCCTCAACAATCAATTATAAACGGATAGAATGTGTTGACTTTTGAGTCAATAGTGCATGTAGTAGACCGATCATAATCAAGATTTAAGATTCATTGCAGCATTGTCGATATGTTAGTGTGAGGGGTGTCATATTAGACTCATTTAATTTAGGTTGAAACTGTTTTGACTGAGTCAACTCCACTAGATTCAGTTATGGCTTCATCATGGATTAACTAATGGTAGGGTCAACACTGTGTTGACATGGAATTTAGTTATGATATACAATTTTAAGTTTTAGATATTATATCCAATTAAGTTATAAACTTCTAGAATAGATAATTTTCTTTTTTTGGGTCGAGTCAGAAGTATTCTCGTAATTTTGGTATTAAAAGTATCCCTTCACCTTTTTGGTAAGAAATTGATCTCTTTCGGGGTTCGTGACTGCCTCTCTCAATCAGTGTTGCTCTCAGGAATCAAACCCTCGACCTTGGAGATCCAATGATGCCTTAAACCGTAACACCGTGAATTTTCTGTATATATTTTATTAATTATTTATTCTACCAACGATTAATTTTAAAAATTAATTGGTATTGACTTAGGCTAAACCATAGTTGAGTGTTAGTCTCATTTTGTGGTAAATTTTCGTAATTTTCAGAGACGATGGTTTTTGAGTTACTGTCGGGCCTAAATTCGCCCGAAATCGGCCCAATAATGTGTTTATGAGTTTCGTAACTCGGAATCAAATTCGGATTGCACCATTGGCTTCAAAATATTATTTCGACTCAAGATATACATCAAGTTCGTCCAGAACGCATTTATAAATATTTTTCACTCCGAATTTCGTGTTTCGAAGTTCTAATTGTAAACCGAAATTGGGAGATTTTTAATATCTGACTGAGTATTAGCCGACAAATACTCGGGCATGATTTAATTGCGAATGTCTCACCGAAAAGGTCACATCACTTTCATGTAAAGGCCTTGCTTGTTAAACAAGCAAAAATATATATCCTCTTGCACAAAATCCCTTAAATCACTCACCTATCTCTTAGGCAAACTACTTTTTGAAAAACCTTTGATGTTTTCTCTCTCCAAATCAGATTTCTCTCTTTAAGGAGCCAAATCGTAACTAAGAGAATACGTTTGGCATTTTACACTCTTTCTTCACTTTGCATTTTCTAAAGAAAGAACTCTCAAGGTAGTTCTTCATAGTTCTTCATTTTGATTTCTTCATCTCTTAAGATTTAACCATTAAATGTTTACGAAATTTTAGTATGATGTTTATATGTATGTTATGAACATTTTCAATCGTTGAAATATTCTAATAATCTTCCTAGCTCCTTTTATGTTCAAACACACAATATATACTTTCTTGAACCTAGAAAGTTATTTTGAAACCACGAACTCCTTGTGTTCGTGGGGCTGTTTTTAATGTTTAAAAAGTTTGTATTTTTTTGGTATTCGAACATGGTTAAAGGTGATGGTTTGTATATCAAATGAACATTTAAGGAGTTTTCTAACCATGCAAAGTTTAGATTTTTCACTTGTTTTTGGCTTGAAAAACCATGGCTTTGGACAAGTTTAGAATAATATATTTTTAATGTTGAGGTTTGATTGTGTTTCAAAGGGGATGATTTTGTTATCAAAGGAACCTTTAAAGTGTTTAATGATAAGTTGAAAGATCCAAATTTTTCTTAGCATTAGGTCTAAATCATGACCTATATGTGTTTATGAAAATTTTAGTTTCTAACTTTGAAGTCCAAAATATTTAGGGGTGAGTTTTGTGAAAAAATGTCATTTTAAAATATTATGAGTAGAAGTTTGATTAGTAAATAATATTCTTTGACTTCCAAGTTCAAGTTATGATTTGAGATAAAAGATGACTTATAAAAGTCTTGACTTTATAAACTTAAAGTGTTATGAAGTATTGGATGGTTGATTTGTTATAGGATTAAGGTAAGCTTACTTTAAAGTGGTAGGTTTAACTTAAAAAATGTTGATTTTGAATGTTGTTTAAGTATGAGATCAACACTATCAAGGATGTGTTGAAATGACCATGGAAAACTAATATACAAAATATGGAATCTACTTAAGATGACTTACTTTAAAATGGTAAGATCAATTTGAGAGATATTGATTTAAAAAGTGTGGACTTGGATTAAGAAACTTACCTTAAAATGAGGAAGTATGCCTTAAAAAGTCTCATGAAAATATAAATTTATGAGGTGATAAAATTATAAACTGTATTAAAAACTTATCTTGGAAAACGTTGAAATCGGGAACAAGACTTTCGAGGATAAATGATGGTTCAGAAATATGAAATTTGGACCGGATGGACTATGTCAGACCTCCAAGTGGATGCAAGGAGGGTGACTATGTCGCACCATTCGTCCTATGACCAATAGGAGGAGATGGCGGTAGAGGAGGAGATGATGGCAGAGGAGGAGGAGTCAACAACTGGAGAGGATGACTGTGTGAAGTTAATCAACATCGAGGACATCATTGAGATTATCAACCTTTCCTCTGACTCTGAGATGGAGGAGGACCTGAGCGAGTGTTCCAGCACACCCGCAGACACTAGGGCTAGCCGCTAGGAGCCCTTCCCGTTTCTATTTTGCTTTTGATTAGGCTACGTGTGTAGAGTATTTTTTTGTGAGTAGTTTTATTTGGGTGACGATTAGAATTCCGCCTTGTATTTCTTACCAACATTTTCCGATATTCTAATGAAGTATTATTCGAAGTTATATTGAATTATTTTTTGTTACCATTAGGTAACGGTTTTTGATTTTTCACGATGTATGTTGCTTAAAGTGATGTTCCAAAAATGAAACGAATGTAAGGATATAAATTTTATATGGCTTCATTCAAAAATTTTTTTTACCCATTTATGAGCAAGATTTTTGCAGTAATTTTCGAGGTGTTATATAAACCACTAGACCAATATCTTGATGATACAAGTATCCTCATATGAGGAGAGGATAATCTTATTTGAGTTGAGAACATCCACGATGTAGTTAGTAAGAAATTATTAGACCCAATTATCAAATTAAAATCACAATCTAGCAATTAAGAATTGGTACTACCAAAGGTAATTAATCATTGTTTGGGTGGATGACTGTCCCTCCCATCAAGTGTCTCTCATAGGAATTGAACTCTTAAATTTTTGATCATTCTGTAGATGTAGTAGAACCTTACACTACTAGACTAACATTTTATTAGATTAGATACAACGGAAATCGGATAACTTCCAAATCAACTTGTCTCTCAAAAGAACATAGACTAGATCACAACAAAATAGGAGATTGGTTCAAGAACCATCATAAATGTAATATGTGGTTTAGAATTTTTACCTATATTGGGAAACCAGGGATAAAACACATTTAAGCGATGGCACAAAAATATCCCTCTCTAAGAGACAATCTAAATGATTAAAGAAGAGGTTGAGGGTTCCTCTTCAAGCCTAGAAAAACCAAGACAACAAGTTAAAGTCCTTCACTATCTCAATAGAATAAGGACCAACCTTCAATTTCTAAATTTCATATATTATAAAATGACAAGAATCTTAAAAAGTGACTAACACCAACCTTCAATTTTAAACCCCAAATGAAGCATATTGAAGTAAAAATGAAGCCAAATTGCGCATTTCTCATTCATGATGGACAATGACATGTAAACTTAGAGGGAAACAAAGAGATTTTGCTCCCATTCTTCTTTGCCTCCTTCTCATTAATTTGGTGTTTAAAACATTTGTATTAGAATAATGATATATTATTCTACGAAATCCTCCTATATCACAAGAAAACGATATATATAATATAAACCAATCGTTAATAAATAAAATACTATTTTATAAAACACGTTACTTTTCTTATGTTGTAAGAAGATTCGTAAGAAAATACATCATATTTTCTTGTTATGTTGCCTTGAGTGCCTTCTTTGTAGTTTTCAAAGCTTGTTGCTTTAGATTTTTGATGATTATCTTTTGGGGTTATGTAGGTGACTCAATTAGTTAATGTGTTTTGACTATATGCACATTTTAAGGGGAAATTAAATATGATCACATCCCAAAATAATAAAACATTACATCTTCATTGTCTCATTAATATTATGGCTTCATCATGTCTCAACTAACGGTAGGGTCTAGACTACGTTGACATGAAATTTAATAATATATGATTTAGACATTATTATACTATTAAGTTATAAAATTTTAGAACACATTTTTTTAAAGGGTATACTAGAACAGAGTTAAATAATATTTTACAACAAATATTTTGGGATTGAATATTGGTTTAAGTGATACATGCTTGATTCCTTTAAATAAAGTCTTGGGTTTGAGTCTTGTGGTTGAAAAAAAATACCCACGGAAAGAGTTAGTTCCACATACCTATGAATATTTCCGGCTCGAATATGGTTACCTCCAATACAATGATATATATGGAACCAAAGTTGATCCTTATATTCATGTGCCAAGTTGACTATATAATGACGCTTTATCATGACATTCATTTGATTCAATTCACCTATATTTTTCTACTTCTCTCTCCGCGTCTAATAAGTAAATAACGCGTTACAATTGAAGACATTGATCGTCTCTAATGAAATTACTCTATTGCTGTACTCATACATAATATGACTTTAATAAAAGAAGTTTACTAGTCCTATAACAAAGCACTAAAATTCCACATGATTTTTAAGCAACCAATTAACTAACTTTTAATATTAACAATCTATGATTCTAAGATTTAGATTTATTGTTTTCATAACTTTTATGGAACTATTCTTATTTGAGTCATACTCTCTTAAAATGATTATAAATAGCTGTAATTAAGTTGTAATTCTAGCAACTTTGAAAGTATATTATCAACATGTTTATACACCACCAATAAGATGTTGATTTAGTGGTTTCAAGCCCCACCAGATGCCTAAGATCAATGAATTAATTTGTAGGAACGATACTTGTAGAAAAAGACAGTCATACACTACGAAAGAAATTAATTAATTACCCAAAACTACGAAGAAATACAATTTCTATTACAAAAAAAATCAGTATGCACCCTTAATATTTGTGCAAGACAACTCTATGATTCGTGGCTCCCATCAATAATGATATGAACGATAGTAAGATAATGTAATTAAAAAAATAAGGAATGTAAAATAAAAGAGTTATTTTTTGTGTGTAAGGTTCTTATTAATGAGGAGAGCAGGTTGCATGGTAATACTTGATTAACTAATAATATCTCCATAATTCCACCCAAGAAGCTTTTAGAGAGGAGAATTGCTCAAATTGTCATAAATAGTTATATATTCAACCAAGATCAACTTTTCTACCATCTTTACTTATGAAGTAGTAGTTTACATAAGTTGAGTTGAGTAATAAGATTTGTCTCTTATCCAATCCTAAATATTTGTCAAATTTTTTTTGAACTCAAACTCAATCTTATATTCGAAAACTAGCTCGTGCCAAATGTCGACCAATCTAGCTTTTGAGCCTGACCCTAAATATAATTAAATATAATACATACTCATTTTTAAATAAAGTCTTTTTAATATTACTTATTATTATATAAATATGTAATATGATGAAGATATTTTGTTAATCATTCACATTTATGTATATAAGATGAAAAAAAAATGAGAACCAATGATACTTTATGTTAAAGAGATGTCATTATTAATATATATATATATAATTGAATGACACAAACAAACATGACAAATGAGTGATCATATGACGAGTACAATTGGGTCATGTGTGTTCTTTACCCAATCTTAAATATTGACTAAATATAATTTTTGAACTCGAATGCAACCTTAAGTCCAATAAAACCCGACCATATTTGAGTCCAACCATAATCGGATTAAATTGAATGAGCCGAAATGGTTTGATCTTACTCACCCTTATTCTCAATTATCCTATATTAGTACATAATATTAAATACTACAAGCTAGCTCAAGTACTCCTCTAATATAAACTCCACCAATTAGACCCAATTTACAAAAGGATTATGATATAGAACCCTAACATTCAATTTCAAACACCAAATAAAGCATATCTTATACGTGGAATGATGTAAATATGAAGCTAGATTATTCATTAAACTTAGAGGGAGACAAAGAGATTTTTCTCCCATTCTTCTTTGCCCTCTCCTCATTAATTTGGCACCGAAAGCATTTGTGTTCATTATTCTTTCTAGTTTTCATAGCTTGCTACTTTAGTTTTATAAACATTATCTTTCCAAGTTTTGTAGGTGACTTAATTAGTTAACGCGTTTTAAATATATACCCATTTTAAGGGGAAATTAAATATGATTACATCCCAAAATATTAAAACACTATCATTCTGTTTTTTGTTATTCTACTAAAGACTTGCAATTGGGTCCATAAACTTGGTAATCATTTATACCGGGGGAGTGTGGTAGGGTTTCCATAGTAAAATGCAAAGTTTGGTTCCACTAAAGTAATTTTACATGAACTTGTAATCAAATTATTTATGATAGATATGAAAATCGTACCTATAGGCCAATTAATCAGAAAACTAGTAAATCGATATCATATTGATATGTTACAATAATTATATCGATCAGAACCGATTAAAATATTGGCAATAAGTGTCAACAATGGACGTCTTAATAAGGAGAGGGATCACCTTTTTTCATGGTGGTGGTCCCCTATGCAAACTTTGTGATGCTTAGATTATCAAGAATCATCATATCATTTGTTTTCTTCTTGGAGGTTCACTTATTCGGTGTGAGAATTAGTTTACAATTGGCTCGGGTTCAAGGTTGTCCTTCCTCACAACTTGTCTAACCACTTTTCATGCATATGGGCTTACCAATCAACACAAATTGTCAGAAATATTAGAGCACTATCTGGCTGGCAACCATATGGTCCATTTGGATTATCAGAAACAACACTTTTTCGACTCCTAACAGACTTCTATCAAGGATATTGTTGAGTCTACAAAGGTGAAGGCGTGGCTTTAGATCAATAGAAAATCACATAAAAAACCTATAATTTTTGTTGATTACTCGTAAATCGGTTGGATTGTCTTAAAGATACTTCCTAACTAATCTTCTTTCTTTCTTTCATTTTCTTTTCCTCTCTTTGTGTCATTTCTAATATTCTATTACCATTGATACTTTTATTAACAATTTTTCTCTTTTGCTGATAAATAATTGTCATGAATATTATATAATTCATTTAGGATTATTTATGTGATGTCCATTATGCCGATCAAATAACAGTTTTGTGTGTGTTCTGCATCACTTTTTTATTTTATTTTATGCTTATAAATAATTTACCTTGTTCATCAATAAAAGATAGCCTTATATAAAATACATTTTCTGTTTAAACTTTTATTTTGTACATGACCAATGAATTTGTACAAGATTAAGGTATACCCCTATCTACCACATTTCTTGTCTCTTAAATGTGAATAACTATATTGAGGAAGCTACTACCAACTATGACCTGTTATATTTTCTTTATTACAGCCTACACTAGCTGGTTGGATAGCTATAAATATAATATATATCTTAACCATATGAAGAAAAAATGTTGTTGTCATAGTGTGGTGTAGAGAAGAAAACAGTGAACTTTTTCTTTGCACATGCCCAAGGTGTGACTAATTCTTCCTTTCTATCTTGTAATAAAGTTCACACCAAAGCTTCAAAGACAAAGAAAGTTTGTTGGAAGTTAGTGCTAGCTGTAATATTGATAGTACATGACAAATAATGCTAAATACATTATTACTTCTTAGGGTCACATCCTCACATTTTATGTAAAAGTAAAACATGTAATAGACAACTTTAATTTTGTTGTGGCTTTGTATTTCTTCATATTTTTATATCCATCTATATATATTTATAAAACCGATATAATGCACGAGACTTTTATTAGTGGGGCCTGTGAAATATAGATGTATGCAGCCTCACACCTATAATAAAAGACTATTTCCAGGATTTGAAATCGTAATCTTATAGTCATTAATCAACAACCTTATTATTATGATAAACTAACCGTTTTTCGACACCAAGCTCACCCTTTTTGGTATATGGATGTATATATAAAAGATAAAAATATAATATTATAAGAAAAAGTTGACAAAATTATAATATTTTTGTCTTTTTATGAGAGTTTGCTTCCCATATTTACTTGTCTTTGGTTACATTATAAATCCACCAAAGTCTCTCTTTTCAACTCCATCACTCTCTCTCTTTCTCTAATGGAGTTCCTCACTACATTTTATGTTTGCACAATGTTGTACTTGTGCTTGCTAATATGGAAGTTGTTTGATCAAAGAAGGAACCAAGAGTGCTACATATTAGGGTACCAATGCTACAAACCAAGTGATGATAGAAAGCTTGGAACAGATTGTTGTGGGAAGATCATAGGAAGGAACAAGAACTTGGGTTTGGATGAGTACAAGTTCCTTCTCAAAGCTATAGTAAGTTCAGGAGTTGGTGAGAAAACTTATGCCCCAAGAAATGTCATTGAAGGAAGAGAAACAAATCCAACATTGAATGATGGCATCAATGAGATGGAAGAGTTTTTTCATGACAGCATTGCCAAACTCCTTTCAAAACAAGGCATTTCTCCTTCACAAATTGATATCCTTGTGGTAAATGTTTCTATGCTTGCTTCATATCCTTCTTTTGCTTCTAGAATCATTAACCATTACAAAATGAGGCATGATATTAAGACTTTCAACCTAAGTGGTATGGGTTGTAGTGCTAGCCTTATCTCTTTAGACATTATTAAGAACATTTTCAAGTCACAAAAGAACAAGATTGCTCTTTTAGTAACTTCTGAATCTCTTAGTCCAAATTGGTATTCAGGAAATGATAGATCTATGATCCTTGCAAATTGTTTATTTAGGGCTGGTGGGTGTGCCATTCTTCTCACAAACAAAAGGTCCTTAAAGCACAAAGCTATATTGAAATTGAAGTGCTTGGTTAGGACCCATCATGGGGCTAGAGATGATGCATATAATTGTTGCAACCAAAAAGAAGATGACCTAGGTAGGGTTGGGTTTTACCTAGGTAAAAATCTTCCAAAAGCAGCTACAAGAGCTTTTGTTGATAACTTAAGAATATTATCACCTAAAGTTTTACCAACTAGGGAGTTATTAAGGTACATGATTATGTCCATAATAAAAAAGTTGAATATGAAAACAAACTCCAACAAGTCTTTGATAACTACTAGTTCTAAGTCTCCATTGAACTTCAAGAGTGGAGTTGAACATTTTTGTCTCCACACAGGAGGAAAAGCAGTGATTGATGGGATTGGAATGAGTTTAGATCTATGTGAATATGATCTTGAGCCAGCAAGAATGACACTACACCGTTTTGGTAACACTTCAGCAAGTAGTCTTTGGTATGTTCTAGGGTATATGGAGGCTAAAAAGAAGCTTAAGAAAGGTGATAGAGTATTGATGATAAGCTTTGGTGCTGGCTTTAAATGCAATAGTTGTTTATGGCAGGTAATGAAGGATGTGGGGGATAGAAATGTGTGGGATGATTGCATTGATGACTACCCACCAAAGTCATTGGCCAACCCTTTCATGGAGAAGTTTGGTTGGATCAACAATGTTCAAGATCCAAGCACTTTCCAATTTCTAGATTTTCTCAAGTAGAAAAGGTTATTTGCAATTTGCTTATTCAAGATTTTAGGGTTTTTGTTTTGTTTTAGTTACTATATAAAAAAAATTGGTTCGATTCCTTAAAATTTGAGGATAACTGGTTTTAGTGTTTTCCATTAGTTAATTGATGACAAGTCGATATCAGTATTGGTCACATATCTGACTAATTGATGATATGATTAATGATGATATTGACTTATCAATGGTTAATTGACCAAATGGATTAATAGTAAATGTTTTGAGATTTCAAGGACTTGAACCAATGTTTTTAATAGAGATTGAATAAAACAAAAGATATAACTTTGATTAGAAACTTAATTAAACCTACCTTAAGAAAAGAGGGGAAAAGATTAAGAAAGGACACTTTTATTCTAGATCTCCTTAAAAGCATAAATGTTACTATGCATATTGATTACTACATTTTTATGTAAACTATACTTATTATTGTTCAATCCCTCAAAGGTTCATTACTCAATAAAGTGTGCATTTGTTCAAATAGGTTGTTACAATGATCTATAGTGATATTTGGTTGGTTCTTCATTTATTCTCCATTTTCCTTTTTTGTTAAATAATGATCATTATCCATTATGTCAATTTCCTTTAGATCAATTATACATTGAACTTTCATTGTTTCAGCTTTTACAGAACAAAAGCTTGAGTCTTTACATGCCCTTTTTAGAGGGCATGTTATTTTCTTGATTGAGTGTTATTTTTTTAGTAATGAATGCTTAGGATATATATGCTGAATTTGAACAATACAAAAAGTCTGAATTCATCTAAGGCTGAATTAGTATAATCAAGTTGGTAATAGATTTTTATATGAGAGAAGTGTGAATAGTTTTGTATTGGTTTATAAATGAGTAGATGTATTTGTTGATCAATAAATAGATATGTTTGATGATAACTAAATGTATTCATCTAACCTATAAATAAGAAACCAACTAGTTCTTATAATAAATATTCACAATGAATAAATTCATGTGTTAAAATTCTATTATAATTAGACTACTTTTATCTTTGATATTTCTTAATAGTGAAATAAAAAATAATTTGAAGTACTTAAGGGATTGTTAGAGAGTATTTGGCATGCGTCAAGATCCTCTCCATTACTGGAGAAGGAAGTATAAAAAACAAAGGAATTTTTTTAATAATGTCATAGTTTTACCTTTTAAATATAATGTGATAACATTTTTATTTTTAAATATAAAGACAAAATCAATAATTTTCCTCTATATTAATAGAGAAATACTTTTCGACATTACCCAGTAATAAATTGTGGGATAAAACTCTGGTAAGGAACAATATATTTCATATTTTAAGCACAAATTAATCAAATTTGCTATGTTTCTCTGCTCAACTTGATAATGCAAATTGAGTGCAAAAGTGTAAACAATAATACTCAACTTGTGAGAAAGTGTCCGAGTCTATATCATGTAAAAGTTTATTCATGTTAGATATCTCAGATATCTTATACACTTCAATACATAAATAAATGCTTAAAAAGTAAATAAAAATGCATATGACCCGTTTAATTGAACATCGTGTATATATCCAACATTATTTGTCATAGACAAATGCATATGGGCAATAACAATGAGCATGATCTTGAAGATAGAAAATAAAAACATTAACATCAATAACATGAATACAAGATCATGTCTTCTGACACTAAAAGAGCCATAGAGCTTATGATTGAGGTTAACATCAACTGGATCCAAATAAAAACATTGTGATATAGGTCGGAGAAAAAAATGTATGCATGTTTACACATTATTGTATTATTTACTATTTATATTTAATAATTACTTTTAAATATAATTTATATAAATAAAATATAAATAATATATTGATTGTGTATAAATCTCTATTCTAATATTATATAGATATTACTCTCTATAAATACTCTACATGAAAATGACTTTGTCTGTGATGTGTCAATTGAATTTGTTAATGATTAAACCGTGAGAATAATTTTAAATTCCCTCAATTAATAATAAAAAATCCCCCCAAATACAAAGTGATAAAGGATTTAAATATTTTTTGTATGCCATAATATTTGTCCCTTTTTTAGGAATAAGAGAATAAGTTTAAATATTAAATGATATATTATATTATGATGATTATACTTTAAATTAATTTAGAATTATTAAAGAGAGATAAATGTTATAACAATAAGACATTATATAAGTTTAATCTAATAAAAATAGAGAAAAATGTATTCACCAACGAACTTTACACTATCAATACATCATCCAAAATTCATATTTAATTATCACTGACACTTAAATACAAGTTGTTCTTTAGTTTGGAGAATGTGGGGTCTGGATGTACGATGGTTGATGAATGATCTTTTGGTGTAGCCCGAGAATCGCCTTAGAACGCTTGGAGATGAACCTGAAAAGGTTTTCTAACGCTCAAGTCAATATATGAGAGGGATATGAGAATATAGAAAATAATAGCAAGAGATAGAGAGTAAGTAAATTTCTTTTTGGGGTAGTCCCCTATTTATAGTGGAGAGATGAATAAAATATTACTTTGTAGATGTCATCATTAGCCTAGTAAACCAAATGGTTTTTTCGGGCCTACTCCAGACATGCAGAAGTTGATTTTTCCATGTTAAGTGACACTGTTAGATTCGTACTCTATGGATAGATGACTTATAACTTGTGCTAGGTTGTATTGTTGTACTATAGGCATATTTTTATCCTCTGCCAAAAGGTGAGTAGTATGCAGGTAACATGTGGCTTGTGATAGATGTATGTTGTTCAAACGGCGTGACCAATCCTATGTTAGCATAGGGGTGTGAGAAGTGGTCATTGTGCTATGAAACATAAATAATAAATAATAGATGATACATTTGAGCTCAAAAACATATTTTTGGGTATTATCAAGAGTATCTTTTCACGTATTTTGGGTAAGAAACTAATTTTTTTCGGGGTTCGTGCTTGTTCCTCCCAACAAGTGTCCCTCCCAAAAATCAAACTCTCGACCTTATGAATCCAGTAAATCCTTACACTATTAGACCAACGCATTATTGATACTCACAAACATATTGATTACATTGTTTTTAATTTGGGTCTACAACCTTAAAAGGAAAGTAGAATAGAAATGAAAGTAATAGTAAAGTGTGGTTTATAAAGGCAGTGGGGATAGGGAAGTGGAAAGTGTTGAGTGAAGTTTGAAAACATAATAAAGAGAATGGTGTGTGTGACATTAGTTGTGGTTGAAATGAATTATGCATTTACAGAAGCCACCCAATAAAAGCGTAATAATAAATGTTGCCGCCAAAATACATAAATGTGATTATTTATAGGTAGTAGACAGTCTCATAAAAATTGTGATATCAATTACTTCCCTCTCTCGTTCTATTATGTGAAATTGAGCTTTTTTTCTAATAAATATTTTGCCAACAAATTAATTAAAAAGGATAGGATGATATATTATTACTTTTTCTAATATGTGCTTGTGTATATGTGTTAAGGATTTTCACCAAAAATTAAAGAAAAACGACATTTTCAAATTAGAAATTATTTATTTTTGAATTATAAACATACATCGAAAGAAGGAGGAAAAAACCTCATTAATTTTGCATTATTTATTTCTCCAAAATGGTTTTTTTGGTACATCAATAAAAAATAAAGCTAGGGAGAAACATTCATATCTAAATTGTTGTCAAATTCCCAATAGTGAAGATGCTTCTCGGAATGTTTTGATATATGGGAAAGAGCAAACCCCATGGTAACACTATATGCCACCATAATTAATAGGATCTAAATAATTTTTTTACATATATAATTAATTTTATTTCTATATGATAAGTGTTTTACTGATTTTTTATTTTTAAAATTTATTTTGTTATCAATTATTATTACTCTATAAATAAACTTGGTCAATACTTTGTGGGTTGTAATGATTATTGTTTTATATTATAATCCACTTGATATATAATTGAAATAAGAGTCTTACCTGTGGTTAAAAAAATATGAGACTATTTAATGTTCATTAAGAATATGGTTTTATGAAAATTTATTGAAGTAAAGTCTCCAATAACTAATAATAATTAAACCTAAAAAAAGGATATCATACATTGTCATGATTTGTATGAGACATATTTAATTTAAAATTTATTTGATATACAATATGTACATGTTTTTTATTTTATCATCATAATTTATTTTAAATCCAAAATTTTATTTTAGTCAAAATTATATAAAAATTAAATACATCGGTCCTACAAAATGTGAGAACCTAATTCAGTGCCGTCTAATTAATTAGATTTTCTTCTTTTTAAAAAAATATACTTTTGGGTGGCTTTCTAGGATCCTTCCTATGTAGTTTTGATTGTGACAGCTTCTAAGCCAGCTGAAAACATATAAATTATTTTAGAATTTATAAAAGAAAATGAAAACATGAGCTAGAAATAGAATAATATGAGTTAATATGTAGCAAAAAAGAGAGAGAATAATATGAGCTAATAAGCTGCATGATGAAATACAACTATTTATGGACAGATTAGTTAATTAATGAGGTAAATGATAGTGCAAAATGAGATAAACCAATACTTATAATGGATTTAATGAATGAGGAAAGAGTCTTTATGGGAAATGAGATTAGTTACACTCATAATGGATTTAATTTATTTTAGGTTTTGGATTTGGTTTCCTTTCTTTTGGTAGACTAAAGTTAATTTCTTTTGCTCAATAGTGTTTCCACTCTCCTTCTTGTATTTTTTAAGTTCTTGTTTTATTGTTGTTTTGGTTAGTTGTCTTTCTTGTATTCGGGTTGACGCCATTTAATTTTATGTCCGGTTAATATATTTTGTTTATCGAAAAATATAACTTATAAGTTGTAAAAGAGCCTCTGACATAACTAATTAACCTCTTTTTGATGAGATAAGCTATCAATAAACTTGACTACCTTATACATTACGTCATTATCTTTTATAGCAAAAAAAAATTAGTATGTCAACAAAGTATTAATCAAATGATGTAAAGTTTTATTGGATTCCTAATACGACTGCCTCTTATGTATGGGTAGCGAGTGTACATGACCCAAGATTAATAGAAGCCCAATTTTTTTATTTACACCGATAGTTTTCATTTTCATAATATTTATTATTTTACAAAAACTCTAACTTCTTCACAACATCTATACTCTTGCATTTGTTACTTATTACACTAAGTATGAGTTTGTTCAATTATTTATTGATGATAATTATATTATATGATCATAATTATGTAGAATTAAATTGAGGGGCACCCTAGGTGTATCAAATATAAGATCATTCAAGATACATTAAAAATGTCACTAAAAAATTATGTTAGACTTAAGTCCTAAACAAGTAACAGTAATAAACGAGGAAGAAACAAAAATATATCACATATCCTCATAATTTCCATTATATTTTTTTAAAACGTCATTATGAATTATTTTAAATATTTTTTTATAAATAATGAATATTCATTTCCCCCTAATGATTTGGTTTGAATTATCATTTCGATTATAGTTCCATGCATACTTGTTTTTATTTTCATATGATAAATAACGGCACTATTTTTCCTCGTACAAAGTTTATAAAATGTTAGGATCGACTCTAATCCCTAATAAACTAAAATGTCAAATATTCGATTCCTGGTAGCAATATTTATTAGAATGGACAGACACACATCCTAAGTGGATTATTCCATCCTCATAGGGTTAGGGGATACACTTAGTTATATAAAAAACAATCTTATAAGAAAAATAATGAGAGCACTTAATTTAAGAATAAATACTCATTTTATGTCCTTATGTTTATCGATCTTACTAGTTTGATCTCTCAAAATTTGAAAAACCTCTCATATTCCTAATTAATTATTTTTCATGTAATGCTTTTGCAATTCATCCATAATCTCCATATATATGCATGAAGGCCAAGGCTTAGGATAAAGCAACCATGAATACATAATTCTCTCACAACGACGAGCAATAGTTTCCTTTATTTTATGGTATCTCTATATTAGGTACTTATGTGGTAATCGAAATCATTTAGAGAATCTTCTATATTGATCATGAAATGTGTAATGGGATATCAAATACTACTTAGTTTTCACGTAGGATTATCCTTATCTTATGAGTTATGAACTTGGATCATCAGTAGATTGTCCCACTAAGAAACTCTGAAGGCTTCTTGAAGTGTCTATATCTAAATCCGTATTGATATTTTCATCACCGTATATTTATATTTTCATCAAATATAAAAATGCAATTATGCATGTACATGGACCAACATTAATCCACTAAGACTTTAACAAGGTTTCCTACTTTCTCTTTTCTCACATATCACCTAAGCTAGTAATCTTAGTGTGAACTTTTAGCATGTCTTGTTTTGTGATCCAATATTAATAGGCAAAACTCCAAATCTTGTAATTCCAAAATTATCGCATGTTAGTTGTCTCAATCTCAATGCGCTCTACATTCGATGTCCTATGGAATAGCTCAAGAGATTAACTTAGTAATTCAATACAAACATGCCAAGCCCCAATTTTACTATACTTTTAAGCGTGTAAACAATTATAGGCTCTCAACAAATTTAATATTTCTAGACATATCACATAAGTTAGTCGTCTCAACCCCTATACTCTTTTACCAAACCATGTCCTTTAGACTAACTCAAACCACTAACTTGTGATCAATGGAAAAAACCCTAATCTCATTACACTTTCGAAGTTCGTGAATAGCCATAAAATCTCAACAACTCCAGCTTTTCATCCTTAATCATTAAAGGGACTTAAGAATGTTTATTTTTATCAAACGAAGTCTTTTAGATGCTTTTATTTCTATTACACTCAAACTCAAATTCGTTCTTTCTTTAACCATCAACTTACTAATTAAAAGGCCATTTTGGTTTTTACTCCTCACGCGTTAGTCACTAACATTTCTAATCTCATAAATTAATTGAGTTTAATTTCCTTCTCTCACTTAAATATTTATTTTTAATCTCCAATAAGGTTTTCTATACATCTAACAACTAACTTATAATTTTCTCAAATACACTTAAACCTCAATTTCAAATCTTAATATTTTTTATACCAACATAAAAATCAAAATCAAGAGCATAGCGATTATAAATTGGACATTTTCAAAATTTACAGCCTTGCAACAAACGATTCACAACACATTATAACAAAAACTAACTATTATACCTCATATAATAATATCTTAGGCCTCACATAAGGTTGTGTTAAAATTAATCTAATAAACAAACTGATATATTATATATTACATATAGGCATCTAACTTTTTTTTATCAATTTATCATAAATACTCACAAATATCCAATTATCATTATTTAATAACATTTAACGGTCATGTAATATAAATATTATCTCATATTATGATAACTAAAAATAAAATCATAAACACATATTTGCAACATATCAAACATATAAGACCATTTTTTGGGTGCGACATTTATTGAGATGGACAGTCACACACTCCAAAAAAAATTATTTCCTTACCCATAAGAGTGAGAAAATACGCTTAGTAGTACCAAAACATACAAGACCATTACATTTTTAATATTATAATCTAAGACCCTATTGGTCTCATCCCTCCCCTTAGTTAGTTTAGTTTTATTACACCACATAATATGACCCTTCACTTGACCCAAGCATCATCATTATATCCAACACCAATGAAACCACAATCTATACAAACGAGCTCATCAGCCCAATTATGTGTAGCTCTTCCTATATATACCCACCTTAATAAAACAAGACAAAAAAGTATGTAATAACATTATATGAATATTATACATGTCACTATATTATCTACCATTTATAATTAATTATTATTAACTTTTAAAAAATATAATCTAAATAATAATAAATAATATAGTGATCATATATAAATTTTTATACTATATTGTTGTGCACTAATATTATACTAATAAAACACATTGAGAACACTTAAGGGACACACATAAGATAAGGGGATGATTCCTTTATTGAGAAGGGAATGAAATGGGCCCCACACAATTGTGGAGTTATAACAACTTCTAATCTGAAAGTCAACAAATCATAGCAACCAAGCCAAACTATTAATATTCCTTCTAGAAACACCATTCACGCATAAGAACATATTATCGCATTAGAAAAATAAGTTATCTCATTCAATCACTAAAATTATGGTATATGTATATTATTTAATTATTACTTACAAAGATGTTTTTAAAAACTAAAAAAAAACAGTACGCATATTATAATTTGAATGGTCGGAAAAAATAACTTATCTCATAATATGAAAGTATAATTTATTCCCTTCATATATATATATATATTATTTTTATTTGATTTATTTTAGAGTCAACCATTATTAATATATACAATTAATATATTGACTATATAAAAAAATACAATTACTTTCTAATTATAAGTATTTTCCAATTTTAATAATATTGCCTTATTTGTTTGACTTTCTCAATCGACCACATAAATAAAATATATAGAGGGTGGCTTTGAATTGACCTTACATCACATATATATTAAACAAAGATTATGGCCCACCTTGTGTGCTTTATGCATGTTTTAATTCAATTAAAAAGTGTCATTTAATTAAAAAAATTAATAAAAACTTAAGGTAATTACATTACTTGATGGAATTTGATTAGCTTAAATATAGAAATATGATTTTCTTGCGACAGATGATCCTTGTCGATATATATATATATATGTATACATGATTGATATTCCAAGACATTACAATGATGGTTTATCAATTTGGGTGGGTATTGGTTCTTATAATATGTAGTATTGTGAGATGCAGAATGGCAGAAGGTAATTACACATTGGATTCAGTGAGAGATGTTTTGGTTAGGGAAGAAGATATCATCATCTTTGGTCTTATTGAAAGGGCTAAGTTCCCTCTCAACTTCAACGCTTATAACAAAAACTACTTTAATATCCCATCTTTTGCTCTCACATTGCTCCACTTTGTTGCTATCGATACAGAAGCTCTTCAAGCTAAGGTTACAACCTTATTTCTTATTTTACTCTCTATTTTCTTCTCTTGTTTTGTTTCGGTTTGGTTTCTCAATTTTTAGGGGGAACTGAGTTATATCCAGATTATGGATTTGATTCAGATTATATTGTGATTATGATTTGTTAGCAATGTGGTTATTAATTCTGTCTCTTTTGCATAATGATGCATTAATCCTTCTTCCCGTATTAATCTTTTCGTAACCTGTAATTGGGTTGATATGCATTGTGTCTTTATTTATAATACTTTTGCTTATAAAAAAAGTTATCTTTTTCCTTCTGATATTTGAAAGAATATTTACAAAAAATTATATTATATTATAGGGTGGAAGATACGGAAACCCAGAAGAAAATCCCTTCTTTCCAGAAAAGTTACCACCCTCATTTGTAACACCTTACCCCTTCACAAAGGTAATTGTCGTTTATGCTGCTTGCAACAATTTTAAATGGTTCAAGTTCCAACACAACTAAATTATATTATAATTTTCCAATTTTCATAGTTAGAAAAAAATATTTAACTTAAAATTGATTTCATGCATATTCAGTTTTTGCATGCTGGAGGAGCTTCCATAAACATAAACAAATCCATCTGGAAATTTTACCTTGATGAGTTTTTGAGTAAATGGTTTGATGTTTTGGGTGATGATGGAAACTATGCACAAACTGCAGCTAGTGACTTTTCATTATTGCAGGTAAGATATTATCTACATGTTATTTTATGTGTATGTTTATAGATTAGTTTATGTATAGTAATATATATATAAGGAGTTATTCAAGTGAGAATAGTTCTCATATAAAAATTGTGGGTCTTACATTTAATCATGAATGATTAGAATTAAAAGTTAGTTACTGATTACATGATAATCATGTGCATGTATCTTTTAATCTTAACCATTCAATCAAGATCCAATAGTATATAATAAATGTTTTCATTTCTCACAATAACACATTGTTCTCATGGGACTAACTCCCAATATATATATATAGTCATCATCAACAAGTTTAATTGTTTTTGAAAGGATTAATTTCGATATGAAGTACTTTAAAGTTTTTTACATAATCATATTGTATAATGAAAAAATATACCTTATTTTTTATCGGCAAAAAATATTATTTTATTATAATACCAGATATACAACATATTACAAAAAGGTTTCTATAAATGCTAGGTATAATAAGATGCTACACTTTTACATAGGTTATTATGTCATTTAAAATATGACATTATATATTTATTATTATTCCCTTTAATTCATATCTAAGATTTTACATTCAAGCAATCTCTATTTTGGTCCAACTCATAAGAGAATATTCAAAGTAGCCTAAGCCCTAAACTAGTGTTGATTGTGATTATTCATCCTATAAAATATGTGCAGGCCATCTCTAGAAGGATTCATTATGGAAAGTTTGTAGCTGAGGTGAAATTCAGGGATTCTCCTAAAAAATATGAGCCTCTAATTTGTGCTAAGGTATGATATATAAAGTGTTATATATATATATATATATATATATACTGTCATGTAAAGATTTATACGTAGTCAATAGATAATTCATTATTCAGTTTTATTACTTTTTCACTTATATACGGGTACATACTACATACATTGATTTAAATTGTGTACCACATCACTTGATGCGGCCGTGAAATTGCCTTTGTAGTTAGCACCACAACTGCATCACATCACAATTGCAGTGTGATTACGAATCATAATGATGTGACCCGATCGGATTGCTATGCAACTACATCGAACCATACCAAGCTGCATCGAATTCAATTTTTTTAATCACAAAAAAGTTCACACTGCAATAACCGCAATTACATTCACTATAACCATAACCATAATCTCAATCACAATCACAATTTAAAACACGAGGACATATTAATTAAGTGTGTGTCAAATAGGTTTATTTTCATTATAATAAATGGTTGGTTTATGCAGGATAAAAAAGGAATAGAGAAATTATTGACAGATACAAGTGTTGAAGAAAAGGTGATAAAGAGAGTTGAAGAGAAGGCCAGGGTATATGGGATGTATGTGACACTTAACAAAGGTAATAAGAATGGAACAAAATACAAAGTTGATCCATTAGTGGTTTCTACTTTGTACAAGAAATGGTTAATACCTCTTACCAAGAGTGTTGAAGTTGAGTACCTCTTGCACCGTCTAGATTGAAGCCATTATTAAGCATTCATACATGATATATTAGACTAGAGGTTCAATTTCTGTAAGCAATACTTATTGGGAATAACATTTATTGTGAGTGAAAATTGTTCAATTTCTATAAAGTAATAAGTGTACTAAATTAAACCCATAATAATCAATTTGGTTTTTGTTTGCCAAAAAGTGGTTTTCTACCATTTATAATAAAAATGTTAATAAAAAAATGACAAAAATAAAAATAAAAGATGAAATGGCAATTACTTTAGGATTATATGTGATATAAATATATCACTCTAAGTTTAAGAAAAAGTTTTACCACACAACAGTAAGATCCACAATATTATATAGAATTGACTGTTGAGTGGTAAAATGTAAAGAATATATTAAACTTCATGTAATATGGATGAAAATGTTGTATTAGATGACTATAATACTAGATAAGATAGAATTTGAAATGAATATTTTATAGAGAATGTTGGAGGTAGTTCCAATTGTAGAAAATGTAACATAATTGAGCCTTAAACCGCTAAAAGTCCTATTAAGGAGAATAAATTAAATAAAAGTTAATCCAACTTCCAGAACAAGTCAAGGAAAATTACACGTGAAATGATTAAAATCATTTAAAAATCAATATTTTTATTAAAAACATATAATAGGGTATCCAAGTAATGCAGATATATTATTTAATAATTTTAGTATTTTTTTAATGAAGTGTCACATTTTCATTGGATCGGGACAAGAAAATAGGGCAGGAATGGGACAGGTGATCTCTGTCCCTATAATGGTTGAGTTCTTTGATGATGATAATGTTAGTTGTGCATTGGAGGAAAGATGTGAGAGTTTGAACAAATGGAGAGTTTTATTTATGGATATGCATGTTTCATAATTAATCAATTAAAATAAAATCACACCTAATCTAAAGATTTCGTAAGTGGTGATAAAACCCCAAACAACAAAGGAGATACAATTGGTTATGAGACAACTAAAAAAGGATATATTTTTAATATTTTGTTGTTTGGGTTTTTTATACTTTTGATATAGGCTGGACAAAATTTAGTGTTCATACTTTTTGAATAAGTAAATAAATAAATAATCGAACAAGTTTAGGGTATATACGTATGATGAATGTAACATTGGAGGGTGTTATCTAAGTACATAATAGAAGGAGGGCTAATATACTCCTCGATCTATAATTGACTCACAAGCTTTAATAAATCTTGCTCTTAGATAAAAGCCTTTTAAAATTAGGCAAAAATATTTTTTTTGTGTTTTTCTGAAAAAACGTAGTGGCGGCTCCATTTTTTTTTGAAGATTGTGAAAACATCTATCTTCACTTAGAGGTTTGTTCCGAAAAATCAGGTTTCAAGATTATTGAAAATTTGGTAAAATCTAAAGAAAATCAAGCACAAAATCCTAAAAAACTGAGTAAATTTTAATTCATTTGAAAGACAAATCAATTATGCAAAAACATTTAAAATTAACTTCACTCCAAAATAAGACATTACATTCACACTCAAAACTCTAAATCATCTTTAATATAATTTTTTATTTGAAGTACGATGACTTTACAAAATCACTATTGAACTCATAAACATTATTTTTTAATAAATATAATATTTTATAAAATGATGTAACAAATTCCAAGCATCAAGGTTAAGGGTATTTTCCTATATTAGAGTCAATAATTTCAATATAAACAAAATAATAATAATTATAAATCAATGGAGATATTCCAAAACAATGTATATCCATAGTGCATGTGCAACAATCCCTCTACATAGACATTGCACATACCAAAAGAAAACTAAGAGAATAGAGTAAGATATTAACTATGTTGACCACATCACAAAATTATATTGATTATAAAAGTAAAGCAATACAACAAGTGGTTGTTATAATCAAACAACATCATTCATATTCAAATGATGCATTAGGTTATTTTTCATGCAATGCTTATGTAATTCATCCACAATCTCTATCAAAATGCCTGAAGGCCAAGCCTTAGGATGAAGCAACCATGAATACATAATTCTCTCACAACGGCAAGCAATAGTTTCCTTTATTTATTTTTTGGTACCTCTATCTCAGGTGGGTTGAAGACAATGCACTATCGAGTATGATCTCAACCAAAAATTGGGAGTTATTTGTCTTCTTGAATGTCTTCAGTTTCAACATTGATTGCTTTCAGTTAAGTCTAACAATATTGTTCTTAAAACCAATCTTCAGTTGTTGAATGCCCTTAGCAATGAGGTCATGAAATACATGATATGCATCAAGTGAACCTTTTTTTTATGTTACATGGATTGAAATGCAACTTATATCTCGAAATGATGCATTTGAGCTGATACTACCTTACAATGCATGACATGCATATGAGAATGCATTTGATTTATTTGGGAAGCATGAATGATGTGATAATGCAAATTCACATGAAAACACATGGGATGCAACTATGAGATGCATATAATTTTCTTTTTTTAGTGCATGAGACTCTTAGAAAATACAATTTATAACGTATACGACCTTGAATGCATGAAGAATATGTGAAGATATATGAAATATATATATTTTTTCTTTTTATGATGAGATGAGAAGGTTTGCGACAATAAATTTAATGAATTTAAAATGTATGATATAGTAATGTGTGAAATAGAATATTTTTGAATGGTTTATTTTTATTTTTTGATGAAAGTATGCATAAATGGGTGTATGTATGAGTAATGTGTTTATTTTTTAAATTGCATGTATACATAAGTGAATGAACGCTTAACAATTTTTTATGCATGAATGAATGCTTAAGTCAATGAATGATTTTTTTTCTGAATACATGAATGAAATTTTTTAGAATGGTTGGGTGAATGAATAAAATATAGATGAATGTATGATATTGTATTTTTATTTTTTAAATGAATGTATGAAGAATGTATAATTTATTTTTATGTTTTTTTAAAATGCATGTGTGCAATAATTAATGAATGAATAAGTAGAAGAGTGTATAAATAATGTATGCATGGATAATAGAATGAATGAATAAATGCATAAGTCACTTAATGAAGATTTTTTAATGTGATTAACAAATGAATAAGTCAATCGATTTATTTTTTATTTTTGAATGTATGATTGAATGAATGAATGCATTTTTCTTTTTGATTGCATGAATGAATGAATGTATGAGTAATATACTCTTTTTAATGAATATACGAAAGCATAAGTCAAATGAGTGTTTAAATGATGAATTTTTTTTTTCATTTTGAATGCATAAATGAGTAATCAAATGAATCAATGAAGGAATAAATGTTTGAGTTATATATATTATTTTACATGAACAAAATGTTTTTTTATGCATGAGTGAATGGATGAATACATGAATAAATAAGAGAATGTAAGAATGACGTTTTTTTTTATTTTTTTTAAAATACATATATTGATAGCTAATTAAAAGAATGTACGAGTAATGTATACATGCATACATAAATGAATTATTGTGAATGATAGTGTTTTTTAGTTAGCATATATGCAATGATGAAATTATTTTTTTTATGATATTTTTTTTATGTAGGTATTTATGATGGATAAATGCATGCATAAATAGTGGATGAGATTTTCATATATCTATGTATGTATATATGTAAAAGTCAAAATCAATAAAAAATTTCTTTTTAAATGCATGAACATTGGCGGTGCTCTATAGAATTGAGGGTGTGCAACACCCTGGATTTTTAAAAAAATTAATATACTATCTACAAGGCATTGGAAAAACATTGGAAAATGGAGAAATTCTAAGTTGGCAAGGTTTGAATCAAGAAACTGGTCTCAAGTGAGCTATTGATACTCGTTGTGTTCATATTATGCAACTTTGATAAATTTTATATTGATGTATTTGTTAGATCCGTTGTTGTTGAAATTATTAAAGAGAATGGATTAATTCTGGAAAAATGAACTTCGTTAAAATCGCAAAGCAATGATTAGAGATTGTGAGGGATGATGGATGAGAATCTTTATTGCAAGAGGTAATTTTATTTTGCAATATGCATGACATTGACATTCATGATATGGATGTTGACTTTTTTCCTTCGGGTAAATCACGACGTGGAGGCAGAGCGCATGCTATCACAATAGAACATCATTATTATGTTAAATTATTTTATACTATTGTGAATATGCAACTTAAGGAACTTCATGATTAGTTAAATACTCAACTATTTTTTTGGATGTATTATTTAAGTCCAGCCGATTTGCTCTCTAGTTTTGATAAGGCAAAACTGATTGAATTTGAAAAGTTCTATCCACATGATTTTTGTCCAACTGATTTAGTGATGTTTCATAATCAACTTGAGACTTATATCATTTATATGCATTGCAATGTTGAATTTGCTTCTTTGAAATGAATCGATAATATTTTAGAGAAGTTTGTTGAAAGTGGAAGATACATTGTTTTTTTTTTTTTGGTTTCCCACAGGTATCCTCACACTTGAGGCAATCCTGTCCGAGTTAGGAACATTCACATGTACGTGGGGCTACGGAGACACATTGTTTACCCATTAGCTTATCTTCTTTTGAAGTTAACAATTATTTTACCTATTGCTACGACAATAGTAGAAAGAGCATTTTCAGCTATGAAAATTGTGAAAAATAAGTTGCATAATTGAATGGGAGATGCATGGATGAATGATTGTCTAGTGACTTATACTGAGCGAGAAATGTTCAATAACATTGACAATAAGCTCATCATTCAACGAATTCAAAATATGAAATCATGTAGAGATCAATTATGAAATGTGTAATTTATTTGATTAAAAATATTTAAATATTGTGATTTTGGCATTCATGTTTTCATTTTTCATATATGATGATATATATTATTTTAATTTTAATATATGTTGCACTCCCTACTCCTGGGTCTTAGAATCGTCACTGTGCATGAACGAATGTACTTTTTTTAATGGTGATATATAATATATATATATATATATTCTAGTGATATCCAAATCTTAGTACATTTATTATTATCATATCCTGATTACCAAACAAGCCCTGTCAATGAAGGGAAAAAAGGGAATGAACAAGAGCTTATGTCAAAAGCTGTAATATTCTCATAGTTGTTCATACACTACAAAAGTAATCATGATGCTGAATGGTACTACATTTTATTGCTTACAAATGACAATCTGAAAATGAAGTACTTGTTTGGTAATCAGGATATGTGAAAGCCAAAGTAAGGATAACAAATCAGATTATTTTTAATCAACTTGGCATAAAAAGCTAAGATAATATCTTCCATTATAACTATATACTTCCATTGTCATAAGTTTACTGATCCTGATAACTAGGGATATCTACATGTGACAAATGGTGTCATCATATCTAAACTAGCTAACAAACAAATAAACAGGTGAACGAATCGGCGAATGTCTGTGATGCTACTGTTGCGTTAACGCATTGGGTGGGAGAAGCTGTAAAACAACTTGTACCAACATGTCCTGCTGTGCCTTCAATGCTTGGATCGTCTCCCTTAGTTGATTAGTCTCGTTTCGGGTTGCAGCAATCTCTTGTCTCAGCTCTCCAATCTCGATTGACTCGTGCGAGACGCAGCTCGAAGATGTGAGAGTAACCAAGTCTTGTGTTTGAGCAAGATTACTATTAACAGCATCCTTCAAAGGAGGAGTGTTCAGTAAGGTACCAATAACATCTGATAGGTCAGTTGGATCCTGATTATTGTCTTCCCACCATTGCAATAACACATCTTCGACCAATGAATTAAGCCTTTCATCGGAATGCAATGTTGGCATCGGCATTTCTTGAACAGCATCGTTCTGATAAACAGGATCACTTGGAGAAATACCGTGAAACACATCATCGACCAATGAATCAAGCCTTTCATCGGAACGCAATGTTGCCATCGGCATTTCTTGAACAGCACCGTTCTGATAAACAGGATCACTTGGAGAAACATTCTGAAATTGTCCACAACCAATTATGGAACCATTTTCATTTAGCATACAGGTGCTGCTAATTCTTTTGAGAGAAATTTTATATTTCTGCAACAATTAATGTCATAAGTTAATAAAGTTCCATGAAATAAAAAGGGTCAAGTATTAAACTAAAACATATACAAAGAGTAATAGAAAAGTACCTGAAGATGACTAGCCACATTCTCCTTTGTAAGCCTTTCATCATTCATGAAAGCAAGAATTTTTCTAGGTACAGCATCTGCAACCAGAATAAACAATATTATGAGGACACACATAATCACTTATATTCATGGCATGGTTAAATAATTACAACATAAGAAAGAGAAGAAAGAGAAATCAATAGAAGATCAGAAGTTAGCATCCTCATCAAGAAGAAAAAGAAAGAACATATTGTGGAATATCAATACTGTGTTGTTTTATACATGTAACCATAAATACTAAATGAACAACCTTTGTTATCAATGTTTATTGTCGGAAAAAGAACAAATTGTGGAGCTTATCTAATCATTCTAAAAAAACAAGATAACATGATAGTATAGAGAGGATATAAAAAAGATAAAAAGAAGAAGTGAGAGATAGAAAGAAGATAACAGAAATGTTGATAATAAAGAAAAGGGTAAGTGAAGAAGAAAACATACTCTCAATTCCTAAAAGATTAACAACATTAACAAATTTGCGATGCAACTCCTCTGACCAAGTAAGTCGAGGCTTCTTGTTCTTGTTCTCATGATCCTTATTCTTATTCATCATCTTTGAAAGAGAGAAGACAAAAGTTATAATTGAATGAAGAATAAATGTTTGTAAGAGAGACAATGAATAAGGAAAGAGTAAGTGTTGAATGAATGAATGAATGAGAGTGCGTTGAAGTCAGAACCATTTATATAATAATATGAATGCAACTAACTATGTCATCAAATATATTGTGTTCGATCTTTCATTGTAATAATTATTACACAAATCTTTTACTAACGTTATGTAACTAAATATTTATTTTTATTCCTAAAACCATATCAATTATTTATTGTTTATAGATTCTGTCTTACACCAAATATTTATCATTACCATATACTTCATTGAATTCTTTCCACCAATTATTACATGATAAATTCATTATTATTATTATTACAAGTAATAAAACAATTTATTTGTCAAAAAATAAGGTTAAATTTCATTGAACCATTACAAGCTACAAAATCAACAAGTTCTAACAAAATTCTTACCTGGGTTCGGCGAAATCGAAAGTAACACAACAAAGGCTCAAATTGGTAACCAAAATGTTCATCATCTCAGAATCTGGAACATCCTTCAATGCCACCAAGGGTTCAATGCCAGACACCATGCTCGCCGGAAAAACAGCCATCGCGAAAGCTCGCTTCGCGGCGGCAGAAGAAACACCACCACTACCATGCTGACGGTGACAAATCACATTCCCATTCAAGTTTTGAAGTGGAAACCCTAGATCTAGGTCACAGAATGAAGCTGAAATTTGGAGAAATGAGAAGTGTTGTATGAAATTGAGATCCACATCACAAATGGGTTTGCAAAAAATTTCCATTTTACAGAGTGAATAGATGAAAAATCAAATCTTGAAGGTGAATAGAAAGAAGAGAAAGGGAAAATGTTAACGTTATGTTACATTTGAAATTATAAGAATAACGTAAACATTTTAACTTCCTATATACTACAAATATTACAAATTCCTATGAGGTGCACTTTCTTACAACAAAAAAGGAAAAGAAGTATTATTGTCCCACTACTTCAACCAATAAGGAAGGAACATCTGATTCCCTTAAGGAAGGTTTTAGAGTGTTGGTTCAAGTTGTACGTTTGATTTCTCTTAAGCAAGTCTTGTTCGAGTCTTGTGGATATAAAAAAATGTCCACGGTGAGAGTTAACCTCACGTACCTGTGGACATTGTTCTTGGTTCGGTTCGGACATGGTTACTTCCGGTGCGAGGATACCTGTGGGAAACAAAAAAAACCAATAATCGAGGAACTATTATTTTTCACATCCAACAAGTACAAGTATCACTCAGTAAAATCGAATCTTTGACTTTTGATATGTCCAAGGGTTTAGCATAATCTTATAAATTAGATAGAAGCTGCTAATGATAATTTTACATTATAAATATTATATTAGGGAAAGAATAAAGAGTTAAAATGAATATTAAAATGTTGGCATTCTTAATTTTTTTTTTTGTTAAATAAGAACATTTTTTTTTGTTAAATAAGAACATTTTGTTGTTCTTAGCCAATGGAAAGTGATGAGATAAGTAAATGTTGGAGGAAAAAGGTAAATATTGTGGGACTTAAATAAGAATAAGAATGATGTTTGCTATTGTGAGAAAAAAATATATGTTGTTCTTATTTTATAAGGAATTGTAATAAATTATAAAATAATGTGTAAGACTTAAATAAAAATGAAAAATTTTGTTTGGTGTCGGAGTTGCTCTAACGACAAACAACATCTTATTCTTATTATTACAATGACAAATATTATTCTTATTATTATTTAGGTCACACAACCAACCCCACACATTTATATTTTACAGTAAATACAACAAAATATTAAGAACAACTACTTATTTATTTATAAATAGATAATATAATTTATAAATAAAAACTAAGAATTGTTCTCATAAATAAAAAAATATAATTGATACCAAGAATTATTTTATAAATAAATATAAATAAAAAATATAATTGCTACAAAAAAAACTTCTTATTCTTTTAAGAAAAACTAAAAAAAAAATATGACAATGGAAAATAAAGTAAGAATTTTTTTATTGTAATGTTTTTATTTCCTTAGCTAGGATATCAAAATAAGACTCTATCGTTTCTGCTTAAACCACAGCTCTGTCGTTTTAACTTCTTATTCCCATTTCGCGTTGTCGTTTTGTAATCAGACTCTTCTTTATGTGAAAAAACTCAGTCAACGTTTCGTCACGCGTTTCTTCTCTCACGTTTTTCTTAGGTATCTCATTCTTTTTTTCCTTCAAATTTCGTTTAATCCATCTCTAATTATAAATAAATTATACACTGTAAGTGAAATTCATGTGTTCAATTTTTGTTTTTACATATTTTAGGTTTTGGATTTGATTTGAATATATTTTTGTTATTGCAGGTTGGGATTAGATGTTTATGTTATGTCATGTGGAATTTAGGTAATGTGTGTTTCTCATTCTGCAAGCAACCTTATATGTTTTATGTTTTATGTTATTCTTTATGACTTTTAAGGTTTTATTTGTTTAAGATTGGATAATAAGTGATTATTGGGCTATGTAAACAATTGATTAAATTTTAATAGATTTTGGTTCAGGTTAGAGTCTATTAGTGTTTGCTTCAAATCTTAATGATCCATTTTTACTTTAAAATCTATTCATGTTAATCAGGAGCTGCTCTTAAGCAGATTCTTCTTATAATGAGAAAATTCATTATTTTGACATTCTGATTACTGAAAAAATCTTTTGAAAACATATGTCAATTTCTTATAAGTGATTATTTTCGAGAAAATAAGTGATTTTATGGAGAAATAATCTCTAACAAACACACTTCATGGCATCAAACAAATTTGTTTCTGTGCGGTTAGTAGCAACAAATCTTTTGTTAAAATTTCTGATTATTTATTTTTGTTCTACTTTGTTTGGTTGGCATTTGAGAAGATACATGTATTGTTATTTTGTTAGTAAATATGAGAACTATGGCTTTGGAAATAAATATTGCCTCTTAACAAAATTAAAGTTGTTGATTTCGCTGCGAAGACCGGTTGACTCAGTCTCAGAGATCTGTATTTAAAAGTGGTATAGTTTTATTTATTTTTTGTTTTCAATTCCACGCATCCGAGATGGATGTTGTCTCACTAGAACTGTATATTGTAGGTCCAACCGGTAGTCAACCATTGTTGATGGAGCGGCCGGGGCTGGGGAGCTTGAATGGCATTCATCATATTGTTGAAATAGCTGGAAGCACCGACACTTCCACTACAGCCTCGAACGATAGACATGTTAATGGCATTGAAATACCACAGCAAGAAGACAGACATAATGGTGCAAGATTAACAGTTTCTCAGCTGCCGGTTTTAACATCTAGTGCATCTACCAGGTCAAATACTAGGAACTCTTCTTCAAGACGAGGGAATACCCGTCGGCGTACGAGCCCTGTGCATTCTGCATTATGGATATCTGTTGAGTTCGTCCTCTTAGTAAGCCAGATTATTGCATCTATTGTTGTTTTGTCGTTGTCGAGGCATGAGCATCCACGTACCCCATTGTTTGAATGGATCGTGGGTTATGCAATTGGATGTGCTGCTACTTTCCCTCTGCTTCATTGGCGGTATTATCATCATAACCATATTCGAGAGCAAGATTCATTTCAATCACATCAAACATCTCCTCGAGTTGATGATCCTTCAGGGGCACTTTTCAGTTCCAGATCTAATGAAGATGATCAGGCTGCTATTGTATCATCCAGAAGCAATCTAGCTTCAGCATTGACAAATAGAAGGTAGTGAATCAGTTATTATTGTTGTTAATTAGTTTTATGCTTTCATTTTTTTGTCGGAGTTGAGTATGCTTTTATTGACAAATAGAAGGGTCCCATAAATGCAAACCACCCCTATTTGTAATAGCACAATGGGACCCCGGTGGAAATTTGTTTCCAGCAGCCACACGCTTCACTTTGACAACAAAGTGAATGTTTAGGATGGATTGTTGTTAGGTACTGAAATAATAAATAATAAAATAACAAAAATAATAATAGATAATAGTTACTTACTGATATGATTAGTTAGTTGGTGCGAGTGAGGTATCCTTTGTATTGAAGGGAAGGAGAAGTAAAGGAGTGTTCTAGGTCTCTCGAATACCTAGAGAGTTTGTATCATTAAGAGTGATTTTATCAATAACCAACATTTCTGTCTATTCTGATCCAGTTTGTATCACATTCCAAATTGATAACACCCATCAGGCGACCGGGAACAGCCTTTATAGTGTCTAGCAACCAACCTGTTACAAACTCTACTCTCCCACATGAACATTTGTGCCATCATGCAGCACCGTGATGTCGTTATCTTGGTAGTGAAGGGATATCTATTATTGGCTAGATGTCCATTCCTGTTACATGATGAATACTATCTTGCAATAGCAATAAACTATCACAGCCACTTACTTATTTATAGTAAGATGGTCAACATCTTGTTTTAGGATTAGGACTCGGTTATGTTGTATATGTGATGATTTTTCACGGCACTCGCTCATTTTGTTATGACGTTTCTCCTAAAAATATGAAGATATTACTTTTCTACATCTTAACTGAAAGTTTGAGGATAGATGTGAAACTTTGTTAGGGCATCCTCATCCCTAAGACTCTCAAGACTTTTCAGTTTTTTCACATCAGTATTTCAATTACTAAGACTCAATTTAGATCCGAAAGACTTCAGTTGACATTGCCAAGACTCATATATAATTAATTACTATAATACTATATAAAAAATTAAAGAAAATATTTGGAATATAAATTAATGATGTGTCACAAGGAGTGGAAAAGCAATCATGTTAAGACTCTAGTGAGTCTTAAGCAAGAGTCTTGAAAATGAACAACTTAAGCTTAAAACTCCATTGAGGCTCATAGTCACATTCCACCTAAGACTACAGTCTTAAGCTAAGACTATGTTAAGACTAGGGATGAGGATGCCCTTCAATAGCTGAGTTAGGATTTGAGACCTGAAATTTGGAATCATAAAGTAAAAGATTGGAGCCAGACCCTTCTAAAAAGTTATGCTTGATTTTCCTGGTCCTCCAAATACTGCACCCTACTAGGATGGAAGCTCTAGTGGTGAATTCATCATAGAGCTCATGTCATTAACTCATTATTGAAAACTAGTTTCAGAACCCATAATATTTCTGAAATTTGATCATTTCAGTCCTCAAATTTAGCTTTTTTGCCTGAAGGGCTTTGGTTTAGCCATTATTTCCTTCCCTTGTTTTCCTTCAAAACCAAATTAATAAATATGTAAGTCTTCCCGTCATGCACCCTTGTCTTTCTCTTGCGTTCTGTCCCATTCAAGCCAATCAAACTGTCAATGGATAGCTTTGATATTCCGTATGATCACTGTCTCAGTTTGGATGTAAAGCATATATGGGTTCTCAAGTGTGAAGAATTTTAGTCTATAATAAGTCACTGTCATTACAGATTAGAGTAAATAAACACAGGTACATTCATTTATACTTCAAATTTTCTTAGCATAACATGACCTCAATTATAATATTTCAATAAAAGAGTAAAACTTAACGTGTGTGCACGCACACATATAACGTGTGTGCAGGCACACATTTAACGTGTGTATGTGTTTATTTAACATGGGTGTGTGTGTTTAACGTGCCTGTGTGTTTTTAATGTGTCTGTTTAACGCATCGCACTATCTATAATTCTATATAAAGATTCACATTAACTTAATTTATAAAGATAAAAGCAACAATTTATAAACAATTGTATTAATGACATTCAGTTGAAAAAGTCAAATTTATAAATGCACAGTAAGTAGTGATACAATGAAAACCAGCATCAATGAGCTATTAATTTACAATTTGCCTACTATCCTTTAAAAAAAAATATTAACTCGTTAATGAAGTAAAATAACATAAAGTAAGATAGCACATTTTAAAAAGGCATAAACTGTTACATTAAACAGAAACACGCTAAATACTCACATACACACGTTAAACGTGCACACACTCACATGTTAAGATTTACTCCTATTTTGAAGTATATTAATTTTGGTCATGTTATGCTAATAAAATTTTAGGTATAAAAGAATATAGACGTGTTTACTCTAATCTGGTGTTATTGGCTACAGAGTAAAATTCTTCAGAACTTGATTTCTAATGATTATAGGAAGAGTAAAGGTTGTTTTTCCAAAACTGATTTGGAGGTAACATCTTATTGTAAATTTAAATATTGTTTTGCTTATTTAATGCTTGTTGCCAACTCATGTTCACTGCTCATCCACAATTCCCTCTTTACTCATTAAAATTTGAAGACACTAATTGTAATTTGTAAGTAGTTCATGAAATTGCTAAGCCTCCGTCTTGCTTGCATTGCAGAATGAAGACACTAATGGAATACTTTAAAATATCCTTAGATTGCTTTTTTGCTGTATGGTTCGTTGTTGGAAATGTATGGATCTTTGGGGGACATTCGTCTGCAGATGATGCTCCTAACCTGTACAGGTATAGCCTTTGATTAGGTCTTATATTTATTCTTCTGTTTTTAACTTTTTTGGAGGCTCCAAATTATGTTTGCTTCATTTTGCTTGGCAGGTTATGTATAGTGTTTCTTGTCTTTAGTTGTATTGGTTATGCTATGCCCTTCATTCTCTGCTCAACAATATGCTGTTGTCTCCCTTGTATAATTTCCATCCTTGAGGTTAGAGAGGATCTGACACAGAACACTGGAGCAACTTCTGAATCCATTAATGCTTTGCCAACTTTCAAGTTCAAGATGAAGAAAAATAAAAGAAGTGGTGAAAGCCATTCTGCTGCTGCTGAAGGTGGAATTGTGGCTGCAGGAACTGAAAAGGAGCGTGTGATCACTGGAGAAGATGCTGTAAGTATAATCTGATCTTCATTTAATCTTAAGATAATTGAGTCCATCATGCATGTTTAAATTCATTGTTTTGTAACTTCATGAGTATGGGTAGCTGCTGTATCTTAGAAACATTTTTCTGCCTTAATATCAATTTTTTCACTCATATTGTAGCATCTGAATCACCAGGTAATGAATTTTGATCTGGAGTTGTGCTGTTGTTGAATTATACTCTTATTCAAGTTAAACTACCAAAATCGCTTATTATTAATGTTAAAAATTCCTGCAATGTACTATGCCTTTAACATTGTGACGACGTGACCCTGACTTGACTCAATTTTCTTGTGTCTGCTGGCTATGACTGGAACTGTGATTCTCTGCAGGTTTGCTGCATCTGCCTGGCGAAGTATGAGAACAATGATGAGCTAAGAGAATTGCCTTGTTCCCATATTTTCCACAAAGAGTGTGTAGACAAGTGGTTGAAGATAAATGCATTATGCCCTCTTTGCAAGAGTGAGGTTGGTGAGAACTTAACAAGATCGAACTCCGGGGAAGATGCCAGCCAATAACGGTTTGAGAATGGTGTTGCCAACATTGCTGTTTAATCTAGCTATATGCTATTTGGGTTGTTTCATTTTCCTTTAGAACTAGAAAAGGAAAGAATCCAAGTCCTTTATATATACATATGTACACTAGTAGTTTTGTAAAGTTTTTCTATGCTGCCCACTCTTTTTCTTTGGATGGATTTTGATTCTGGTTTTATCCATTCCATCCATTTTGTTGATATATTTTCTTTTTACATGTTAGTTGATTAGTGGCACCACCTTCTGTGGTCTACATTTGATGCAGCTGATTATTCAAGGGACGAGTTGGCGATGAGAATTAAAAACATACTATTTCATTTCATGTAAATGACTCACAAATATATAGAAGTGAATTTACTGCCATTTTCATTATTTGGCCATTGTCCTGCTTTTACGAGAGAATGATTGGTATCTTACTAGGAACATTATATTTAGCCTTTACTTATTTATTTGGTTTGAATAATATTTTTTCTTAACAGGACAACTAAGGATTTTTCATTGTTGTCCATTGTGAGCATAGCATTTTTGGCACTTTCATACATAAAAAATGGTTTGCTGAGGTGGTAAATGAGCTGTTTTTTCGGGGAGAGAATGGTAGTGCCCCTAAAATTGATGAGGCTCCTCTTGCATTGTGTTGATATGATTTTGGTCATTCAAGGTTTCTTCACTATCTTTAGGCTGTTTCTGACAGGATTTACCATGAAAGAAGGTTGCTGAGTTTTAGCATTCTGATTATTAGAAGGTTCCTGAGAAGCTGAGAGACCCTTCACAAGGTTTCTGAGGAGTCCTGTAAGTTATTTCTATATTCTGATCCTGTTTCTGAGTTATTCATGACTCTTCATTTTTAAACCAAACTTGTCTTCTTTTTCTTTTGCAAGATTTCTCTTCTCATGGTATGAACATGTACACATGCTAACTTCTTGCCATATTGATTATCATATTTTCTGAGTTTTCTTCCAATAAGGGCTTGTTCCACTCATAAAAGATGTTTTTGTCCCTTCATTCCTTCACTTTTATGATTTTTTTCCCAGGTTTGAAGTTGATTATTATTGTCTTTGCCTCTCCTTTCTGAACTTCATGAAATAATTTATTATCCTTTAGAAGCTTTTAACTGTCATAGGAGCTCTTTATGTTCTGAGCCAGAGCTTCTAACTCAATTTTTTCTCTTTGCAATGCTGTTTCTTAAATTTCTAATTGAAAATCAAACTTGCCCTTATGTGCTTCTTGGGCTTCCAAATTCCAATCCAAGGCCTATTGAAAGTCCTAATATCATTGAAATGTCATGCTATCAATCTATCATAGTGGCATTGTCTAGCTTTTATTTTAGAGTGGAATATCTGCGTCCTGATAGTGTAAAGATTTATACATAATGTATCATTCACTCTTCATTTGTATTATTTTTGTTTAAGAGTCAATGATAATTGAAAATGATTACGGATGATGTAGTGACAATGTAAAAAACTCGTTTTTCTTTTATGGATAAGTGTGAAGTTAAGGAAATAAAAGTTCATTGTCTGGTAGGCTTATGTCTGGGCTTAGGACAACTCCTACCCGATCCCTAGAGGAGTCTTCGATCGTAAGTTTTTTTGTATGCTGGATTCTGGGCCTTTTCGGTCACAGTGGGCCAGCTCACATCTTGAGCCATGTCTTGGGTCGTAAGTGTTTACATGTTCTTTTGTATCTTGACCCATTAGGCTTATCGGACCACTCGTGTCCGGTCCGATAAGCTTTTGGATCTACGAGTAGGAACAACATGAAAAATACTTCTTATGTGTTTTGTTCTTCTCATTGTGAAAATTTTAACCATCTTTTTCTTAATTGTAATCTTAGTTATAATATTTGGAATAAAGTTAATATTCATATCCTGTAAAGATTTATACAGTCATTATATTATCATTATCATTCATTTGTGTTACTTTTTCTTAAAAGTCAATGATGATAAAACATTAATGGTAGATAATACAGTGATAGAGTATAAAACTCATACACTATCAATGTATACGTTTTTTTTCTCCACTCTATATATGGGTCAACACCTTGTGGTTCTTCAATTCAATTTGCATATAAAAAACTTAGAGTTTGAATTTATCATATGTACTTTTCTTTGCTATTAGATATGCTCCACAATTAACTATTGTGTTCTCTTCTTGGTTATTTGCTAGAAAAATTGAATGTGGAAAGGTTTATTAAAAAAAGAATATTTTTGTTTCAATTAAAATCGAATATTAATTTATCTAACCGAAATAATATATTAAAGGAAACTTTTTTTTTACTATAACATTTTAATGGTGCAAAGATATTTCTTATAAAGTATTTCTTAATTGGATGCTAAAGCAAGTAATTATCCAAAATTGAAAAGTAATATGCTCATTACATAAGTGGGTGTTTATTGTGGAATTCAATTATTATAAATTTTAATTAAAAATAATTTTAAAATATTAGTTAATTATAAAAAGCAAGAGAGAGAGAAAATGTCATTAGTCTATTAATTCTATTTATGATAGGAAAATAAAGACCATTTTATTAACTTCCAATTGGGTACAAGGTATGAAATATTGAAACCTTAATGAGGTTAAATATATTTTTAGCATTTATCTATTAAAAAACATTCAATATGGTCCTTTATTTATTCAGGACATTTCATTTTAGTCCTTCTTGTCCTAACAATGTTAATTTCCCTAGAATGTTTTGGAACATTCCTTCCCCTCATTGGGATCTAGTTTTTTTTACCTAAAAACTTCATTTTCTTTCCTTTTCATTTTTTCTCTTATTATTTCTTCTTTCTTCTTATTCGTTCAACAATATTCATCAAAAGTTTATGTGTTCAAATTATTGGGTTAGTTATTGTCGAAGAAGAAAAAGGAATACTCAAAATAATAAATTATATTCATAATATTGTAAATGATGAAAGTTATATTATGATACAAAAGACATAATATTAAATTATATTTATACTAATACTAAACTTCTAATTAATTAAGCTATAATAAAATTGTGCATCAACAAAAATAAATTTATAATAGGGAGATACAATTGACATGCTAAAAGAGTCTAGAAGGACAACTAAACAAAAAAGGAAACTACTACTCTTGAAAGTGGGATGACAATAACTAATAAAAACAAGTACATGACTTTGAAATCATGATGAAATTATTAGATTTAATTATTGAAAGAGAAAAATGAATGCTCAAAATAAATAATTGTATTAATAATATTGTGATTAATGAAGGGTTGATATTATGATACAAAAGATATAATATTAACACATATTTACACTAATACAATATTTCTAACAAAAAATAATCTCAATTCTAAAAGGTATTCTGAGATATTGTAAACAAATATATGTTATAATATAAGATATTATCTATGTGTCTATTTATAATCTAGATATTCTCTATAACATAATTTAAGATATTCTAATATACTTTTATTTATTCTAATACTTCTCTCAAGTTAAAGTATACTAAGATTTAAGCTTGTTACAAATATTCTCTTTAAAATGAAAAGTAAACATAATAATTACATGGACTCTATTAAGCATAACTTCAAGGGGTTATGAACGTTGTCAAAATCTGTAATGAAGATGATGGAACGATAGTTATGATGATAGTAGTCTAAAGTAGATGTAACAAATGTTCTAAACCATGCATTAATGACAAATGCAATCTTCAAATACTATAAGTCGATAATATTTAATTATCCATGACAAATGTTATCTCCAAATATAGAGAGCACAATCAACTAGAAACCACCATCATTTAACTAATGTCAATTATCGGGATGCCATCAAGTTTATCCACCATAGCATAAGCTTTAACAAAATTGTGCGCCATTAATAATAAATCCATATTAGGGAGAGAAAAACGACGTACCAAAGAAGGAGGTTGGAAGGATGATGAAACAACAATGGAAACGACAAGCTTTAAAAGTTGGATGATAACAACGACTAAAAACAAATGAGAAAGAATGTGACAATCGGAAAACTATTCGACAAAAGAATCACAAGCTTAAGCTTTCCTTTTCCTTAAGGCGGATACCACGACTCTGATACTATGTTGAAATTATTGGGTTTAGTTATTGAAGGAGAAAATAGGATGTTCAAAATAATAAATTGTATTAATAATATCGCGAAGATGAATTATGATACAAAATAGGTAATATTAATCCATATTTGCAGTCATATTAGACTTCTAATTTAATAATTAAACAAATCATAAAAAATAAAATAAGGTAATCTTAATATTAAAAAATCTTCTAACATATTTTAAATAAATCTAAGATATAGTCATCTTAATATGATATATTATCTCTATATTTATGTATAATTTAGATATTCTCTATAATATAAATATTATAATATACTTATATTATATTGATATTGATTGAAAAAGTGAAACTCTATAAATTCTTTTATGCTTGAATTGCAAAAAACTAGCAAATGGAATTGATACCTTTTGATAAGAGGGAGTGAGAGAAAGAAAGGGAGAGAGAATATCCATAGGAGACAGAATATTTCCTAATAATTAATGAAATGGAAATATTTAAATGAAAAAATAAAGTACCAAAACAAATTTAACAAATAAAAATTACGAGATTCAATGTTCATAAATAAGTAAAGAACCAAAAATGTATTTAAGTTGACTTTAATTTCATACCTTGTCTCCGGATTTATTAAAATGGTGTTCATTCTCTTATCATAAGTAGAATTAAAAAAATGAAATAGTTAGAAAAAAAATGATTTTGTAAATGTAATTAAAGGGGAAAATTGTTAAAAAGTAAAACAAAATATTATATTGCGTATAAATCATAAGTAAATAAAAAGTAAACAATCCATAGTTTGGTCATTTTTTATTTCCATTTTCAATAACATTAGAAAATGATGGATGCAAACATGTTTGCGTTGTTATTTTAATTTCATATTTTATAAAACATTCAATTTATAGAAGCGACACTTGTTTGGAAGGGGCAGTCACGAACCCCGAAAGAGATTAATTCCTTACTCATAAAGTGAGAAAATATCCTTGGTAGTACAAAAAAATATTTCATAAAAATGAGCTTCATTTTAAGAAATTTTGAAAATGAGAAAATGTCTTTTACAACATTTTTAGTAATGAAGCAATGACTTTTTTTGAATTTTGAAACACTTTTGCGAACTCATTTGTTTTCCATAATTTTTGAAGTTTTAATTTTTCTTTCTTTCATGTTATTCCAAATTATTTGATGTTTTGGAAACTCAATACACGTTTATAGTGATTCCAATGTTGTGAGAACCAGATCAGATTTGACGATCTGACCACCGACCGAACTTGAAAACGATTTTAGTTTCTAGTCTTAATAGAATGTGCGTTGAACTATTTTGAACCAAGAAAATTCATGTTTGACCTGGTAAACCTGGTTAAATCGTAATAACCTTACACACTTCTCTAATATTTTACTTCAGTGTGAAAAAAAATGAAAATATATTGCTTCAATATAATTATACAAAATTATTAATTATATTTAAAATAACTTGGTCCAAAATCTGACAGTTTAACTGTTTAAACCAATTAACCTAATACAACACCTTTTTCAGTTTAATGTCCGACACAGATTTTACAACATTTGGTCATACACATCATACAATCATCACAAATTCTATCCACTTTTATGATTTTTTTAAACCATGAGTTAATATTTGCTATAAAATAGTGGTTTATAGTAGTGATTGAATAAAAGCATTATGTGCCAGCCCACTTTTATAAACCAAAAGCATTGACATAATTTCTCTGAATTTCGTTTGTTTTCTCCCCTTATAAAATACAATGAAAAATAATAGTATAAATGTTATTTTTTACTAATTAAATGAATAAGTTATATAGTATCATTTCTCCTTTTATTTGCCATGTTTATTACCATTGCTAGGTTCTTTGGAGTTAAATTCCAACTCCATTTTCTAGAACTAACTATTTCAATCACAAAAGGATCACTAGATACATTCCTTTACCTATTAGAACCTTCACATTAAACCAACAATTATTTTTAGGAAGCTAGGATTTTTAGGAGTTGGGAGATGATAGAGTTAAAGGTTTTTGCAATGAGCATGGATAAAGTAATGATACTTTTTTTTTTAATCTTTTGACTTAGTTTACTTAATTGCCTATATATACTTTTAGTCTTTATCCTAATCTTAAAGGAAAAATAGAATCACTTCTTATATATTAGTTTAGAAAGATTATGATATATTTCCTCACCTATTAGAATAGAAGGCAAAATGGGCGTTGGTTCAAGTGGTGCATGCTTAATTCCCCTTAAGCAAGAACACGAGTTTGAGTCTTGTGGATGAAAAAAATGCTCGTTGGAAGAGTTAGCCCCACATACCTGTGGATGTTCCCGGCTCGGATAGAAGACAAAAATTAATAATGCAACATAGTGGAATAACTACTTGACTGAATCTATTATCATCCCTTTGTTTCTATGTCGTTCTATTATAAAGATAGATTGCACTATTGTAGTTTGAAGAAAAACTGTTTACAATTTAATACGTTGATTATGTGTTCAATTAATCTTATTAAATTCCTACCTATAAAGCTTATTATAACATATATTTTTCTCATAATTATAACACTTATTTCCAAGCAAAGAATGTGAATCAAGTAAAATTTGCAACTTAGTTTATTAATTGCATTTCCCCCTTAAAACATACAAAGAAAAATCTAGACACCAATCATATCTTCATTGTATAACTAAAAAATATAGTTTATTATTTTTTCTACAAATTGTTTGATATTTTTATTTTTGAAAAGTGCAAGTTGTTCATACCAAGATATATGATTCTATTGTTGGACTTTAAGGTTTTGTTGGCGAGTTATTTTTTGGAGGGGAATTAAGAGAAATAAGAAACTTGAAAGTTACCTTACAAATATATTTCATGACTGTTAAGTAGCCAAGCCTTTCATTTTTCTCCATTATCCTCAAAAAACTAACTCACAAAAAGACCGTAAAAAGAGTTTCGAAGTCAACAAGATCTCCATCAATAGGGTATGAACAAAACCCTAATAATGGATGTCACACATCATCTTGACCCTATTTGGAGATGATGTATAGTTGATGTTTGGATTGTGGAGCACACCAACAATAATGTTGTCTTGATTTGTAATCTTGTTAGTACTTGTAATCTATGAAGCACGGATTCGTCAAATACCCTCACGTGTCAGTGTCCGACACGTATTTGTCGGTGTCTGACACGTATCCGACACGGATACGCTCGGATTCGCGAAGGATACGTATCCATAGAGTATCCAAAAATTAAAAAAATAAAATTAAATAAATAAATATTAAGACACGTATCCAATTCGTTTTCAATAAAATATAGGAAATATGGATTCGTTTTCAGTAAAGTATAGGATATATAGATCCGTTTCCAATAAAACAGGATAAGATAGATATGTTTTCATTAAAATAGGATAATATATATTTGTTATGTAGGGCAATTATTATAAGATAGATTTGTTTTCATTAAAATAGGATAAGATAGATTTGTTATGAAGGGCAACGATTTTAAATTTCCATTATATTTTTTACTTTAGATATTTTGATTTACACTTATAATTTTATCATATTTTATGTGTTTTTATTATTTTATACGCGTATCCCTAAACGTATCGTATCCTGTATTTTGGAAAAAATGTGTGTCAACGTATCGGTTACGTATCGTACCCGACACACGTATCAGTATCCGTGCTTCATAGCTTTTAATAACTTCTGCTTGAGGCACAAAATATTAATGTTAGGACTCCTACTTAAGGGGGTGAAGGTTGAAAATTTAAACGGAATATTGAAGTCATGCATTGGTTAAAAAATGAGTTGAATAAAATGTGAAGACATGTAAAACTCATTGTACTAATGTTTTAGGTCAAGATACATGTGATGTGATGTGAAATACAATATCATATTTTCTTGTTTCGGGCCAACCTCTTCCATATCAAACAATATTAATATTTTCTAGAATATTATATCATAAGGAGAGATCCGTTTACACTTAAGTTAACTTAACTAGTTACATTCAGTCTCAGCCATTGATTTTTTTAAATATAAATGACCAACTAGGTGAGTAAAATAAGTGACGAGAGAGATAAAAAGTAACCTTAGATGATCTTTAAGTTTCACTCATTTGATCCGTTGGATTTAAAAAAATCAATGGTTAAGATCAAATGTAACTAATGTAATTTAACATAAGTGTAATCAGATCCTTCCTCTTATATCATATCTCCTTTTGCCAAGTTTATTACCATTGCTAATATGATTTTGCCCAAGCCCTAGATTCTTTGGAGTTAAATGTCAAATCCTTTTTCGTTTTTGGAGATGTTCTAACTAGATAGGGTTAATTTATTTATTTATTAGATCAATTATAAAAAAGATCACTAGATACATTCCTTAATTTATTTATTAGATCATTCACATTAAACCAATATTATTGTTTTTTGCAATGAACATGCAAAAAGCCAAAAACTAATGATATTGTTTTTTTTATCTCTTGACTTATTTTTCCTAATTGACTAGAGTTTTGGTCTTTACCCCATGAAGAAGGAAAAAATAGAATCATTTCTTATAGATTTGTCTAGAAAGATTATGAGATATTTCATGTCTAGAAAATGATATTAACGACATAATGGAATAATTACTTGATTGAATATTTATTGTCTTTTTATTTCTTTGTCGTTCTACTATTAAGATAGATTGCACTATTGAAGTTTGAGGAAAAATGTTTACATTTAAATAGATTGGATGTGTGTTCAATTAAACTTTTAAAATCTTACCTTAGTGAATTCTTACATATGAAGCATATTATTGTAGAAGTTTATGATGATAAAGATTGGTCAAACTAAAAAAATGAGTTGGTCCAACTAATTTTTATATTGGCAAAAATTGTTACGGATAATAAGATAATAACAATTCAAATAATATCTAACAAGATAAATAATACTAACTAAATCCTTTATAAGATAATGCTCTATCAATTTAAATATATCTAACATGTCCTTCAAGCTAAAGCTTAGTTAGCTTTAAGCTTCTCACAAATAATTCCTTTCAAAATAAAAATAATTAAATAATTATACGAGCTCTGTAAAGGATCGTCGAAAGATGTTGTGAATTGCAAAATTTGATATATAATTATCATTGGAAAGATCGTTGATGTGAACGATAATCACAACTAATATAATTCACTAATGTGATAGAAAGGGGCCATCAGAATGATATTTGTTGAGAAGAAAAATCATTGACATAATCACAATTGGAATAATTATTAATGGAAAAAGAAGTCATTAGTGACATACCTCTTCAATGGGAGTAAATGTACTATCGAAATGTACGTCACTGAAAATAGAACATAATGGTATAATCATGATCGAAATAATCGTCAATGAAAAAAGAAATCATTGCTAACATAATTCGTTAACGAGATAAAAAAAGATACTACCAAAACAATCATCTATGTGAATATTATCATATACATAAATAAAGGAAGAAAGTGAATTGTGCATGAATGAAATTGTGAGGTTGAGAAAAAGAAATGAATGAACACTAATGAGAAAGTGACATGACAAAGAGAGATAGCTAATAGGAGTTTCGAATTTTCGGCATCTCAACAGTAGAATAGTGACCAAATAGGTCACAAATGATGAAACCGCTTTGATACCATGTAGAAGTTTAATAATGGTAAAGATTGGTCATACTCAAATGAGTTAGTCCAACTAATTTATTAAACATGCAAAAACCATTACAAACAATAAGATACTAAAAAGATAAGCAAAATTATCTAAATCCTCTATAAAATAATACTTTATCAATCTAAATATATCTAACAAATATTACATATATTTTTAACTTACTTCTAACACTTATTTCCGAGCAATGATATGAATCAAGTAAATCAGAATGAGGATACAATTTCAAACTAGCTAATTATATTTCTCCCTTATAACATGCATAGAGAAATATTTATATACTAATCACATATTTGTTGTATAACTAAACAATACATGTATCTTTTTTTGTTGTTGCTTCTACTAATTGTTTCATATTTTTCTTTTTGTCATGATCACGGTTGTTCCTAGCAAGATATATGATTCTATTGTCAAACCTTAAAAGTCAACAAGATCTTCCACAATAGGTATGGATTGTAGAGCACACCAACAAGATTGTGGTCTTAGATTGTAATCCTATGAACAGGGGTGGATCTTCCATAGGATAGGTGGGGGCAGTTGCCCCCCTCAAATATTTAAAAAAATTATTATAGATATATTTCAACATTCAATAGCAAAACTTAAGCATAAGAGTATAATATTTATGCATGCGTATTATTAGTATAAATATTTATATACATTCACTACATCATCCATCATTCAACTAGATTACTTTTTTAAAGAGTTAATGAAGATTAGATATGAATGGTGGATGATGAAGTGACAATATATAAAATTTATACGTTGTCAATGCATACATTTTTCTCTCAAAGAACAATACATTTTATTGGACAAGAAAAAATTCAATATTCTCTTCAAAACTCTCATCCTCTATCAAGCTTTACTCTCTTTAGTATCACATGACACATTCCCCTTCCCTATCTAGGATATAGCTTCATATAACTCTCCAACTCAAACCCATTTTTTCATCTTAAAAATGTCATATTTACTCTTTATAAATTAGTTTTCTTCAATTACTTTTCCATAGGCACATTATCATATGATTATGAAGTCATGACATGATTACTTATGATTTGTTTGTTTGTTGCATCAAATTCTATTCATGGACGTTCTTATTCTTTGTTAGTGAACTATTTTTTGATTAATCAATTTTAGTGGGTTTATTCCATTCTCTATGTATGTTGCTTTTAATTTTGTTATCTCTATCTTTATTTTTATTTTTCTCTTTACAATTTTATTTTAAATATTATAGTTTTATCAATCTCAAGCATACATTATTTTGATTCTCTATTTAAGAGGACATAAACACTAACTTTATGCTCAATTTTTTATTCTTCCGAGTTTAAAATATATATAATGTTTATAAGAGATAATGAACTTCTTTGTGCTTAGGAATATTTGTAATTTCTTGATAGATTTGTTATGTTAAATTTTCTATCATGTTATTTAGGAATTCAAACATGAGAAATTAAAATTTATATATATTCTAATAATTTCATATGTTAGTTATGTATAAATCATAATCTTTCCCCTCTAAAGTTATGATTAAGATCCGCCACTGCCTATGAATACTTGCAATAGCTTTCTCTTGAGCCTCAACATACTAATATTAGGACTCACACTTAAAGGGAGGTGAATGTTAAATTTTAAATGTTAGTATTTAAGTCATGCACTTTAAAAAGTGAGATGAATAAAATGTATAAAGTGTAAAGATCTATGAAACTCGTTGTGTTAATGTTTTGAGTCAAAATATATGTGATGTCAAATCTATTATTATACTTTCCTGTTTAGGCTATTCAAAAAAAATCTTCCACATTTTTTGAATCTTCTTTTATATAGAGAATTAATGCCTTTGTAAAATTCATGTACATGAATAAATAAAGTGTGTTTGTCAATACAAACATGTTGGAAAACTACTTTGAAGTTTTTATCCTTGACTTCACATTTCACAACGTTTTTTTAATGAGCGTTGTTAAAGATAATATCATTAAAAGCATTTTCTTCAATAAGTATTGTTAATTCTCTTTCATCTTACATTTAACAGTGTTTACGCCTTATATTTAACAATGTTCAATATATAAACATTGTTAAATGTGCGTTGTTAAATATTAATTATGACGTTGTGAAAGATCAAGCCTGCTTTTGCAAAGAAAAGTGCAAGATCATATTTAGACAAGCCCACAATTTTTCTTGATAACACCTCATTATGCTTTTCAAGGACCACAAAATTGATATAATAAGTGCAACCAATTAAAAATGTAAACTGGAATATATCTTTTTCTCATATTTTATTCATGTGAATACTAATCTTTTTATTAATCCTATTAATAGTGTGATACTTACTTGCACAAATTTTCATGTAACACATGTTCTCACCAAAATAATTTTCCTCCTCAACAATTTCTATAACCAATTCCCTCATTCAACAACCATGATTTTTATTTCAGTTTTGTTATTCTCTTTCAATATGTATCTCCCAAATCTTGATTGTAACTAGGATTGAAAATGACATGAATGAACTTGACATTTGCTCGAACTGTATTCGTAAGCTCGATAAATTAAGTTTGATAAATTGAACTTATTAAATAAATGAGTCGAGAGAGAAATACGATTCGATTCATAAACTCACTTTATTATATTAATATATATATATAGGAGTAACTCAAGTGAAAATATTACTCATAAAAATTATAAGAATAATACATCAAGATTAAAATTTATAATAATGACATGATTAATTGTGTGCTCTTATAATTTAATATTAACAATTATAAATAATACACATCTTTACTTTATAAACATTAATTGATCACTATATTTATTATTAATATTTACAAACTTTCTATATAATATATATAAAATCCACTAATATCTTGTATATTCTTTAAATTTATGCTTATGAGCAACCTAAATTTGAGTTCCTTAATCAACTCGAAAGTTTGTGAACTTTAGTTTAGCCGAACTTAAACTGAAAAATAATTCAATATTGAACTCGACCTGAATTAATTCTTAATGAGTCGATGTGAGCTGAATCACATTCAGCTTGACTCATTTCAACCATTAATTATAACATTAAAAACTTTAATATTCTTTAATTTCAATTGAAAATCATTAACAATTAGACGTGTATCATTCACCTAGTCTACTCTAGATAAAAAATCATCTACAAATTAATGTAAATACTAGAAATTCATCCATTCAAGTTTCATTAACTAAAACTTTTTACTGAATCTAACATTACAACAACATAATTTAGAGACATATATACACTGACACCAAAGAAAAACATGACTCTTCAAAATACACGTGCAATCTCAGCCAAAAACAAAACACACATGAATCACACAACATATCCTTCATCAT
>NC_032011.1:29826799-29881448 GCF_001865875.1 Lupinus angustifolius
TATATATATATATATAATATATATATATATATGAGAGTGACCTACTGAAAATAATTATTATATAAAAATTATAGGAATAATAAATCATTATTATACAAATATACATAGATGATTAACATTAGTTAATGATGGCATGATAACTTATGTGGGCTTGCCTTTTAATCTGATCTTGATAACTGAAATAACAAACAATGATACATTAATTGTTCTTATTTTTTCATGTATAAATCTTTGCTATATAAAATTTAACCAATAACTATATTTATTATTATTATTCACAAACTTTCTATACATGTATATGTATAGTCCATCAACATATTGTAGGCTTTTTAAATTTATGCTAATGAAAAACATAAATTTGAGCTCGTATTGAAAGTTCATGAACTTTAATTGATTAAAACTTGAATATATAAAAATAGTTGACTCGAGTTAATCCTTAACGAGTCGATGTGAGATGAATCTAGTTCGTCTCAACTCATTTTGATCATTAATTGTTGTTACCATAGCTTGTAGCAATTCTAAATGACACGAAATAATACTTACTGGCTGAGTCACAACCAGGTCGCTCTCTTTAAGACGTTTCGTGGCACTGCCCAAAATGTGCAAGCAGACTATCAACCACGCCGTCCCTAGGATAAAATAGCCCAGATCTCTGTTATCGGATTCTTACTGCACTGTAAGAACCGATCTCGAGTACACCCACCACAATATGGCTACCAGTGCCAATTCTCGAAATTACCCACAATATGGCTACCCGTGCCAATTCTCGAAATTACCTACAATATGGCTACCCGTACCAATTCTCGAAATTACCCACAATATGGCTACCCGTGCCAACTCTCTTCCCACAATACTGACTACCAGTGCCAATTCTTTACCCACAATACTGACTACCAGTGTCAGTTCTCGAAATCCCACTTTGGCTACGTGTGCCAATTCTTAAGTGTCACGAAAAGAAAGGGGGAGAAGTTTGTCGGAAATGTGTCGGCGGAATATTAGGGGGAGAAAGAAAAGTTGAGAGGAAACGCCTTCAACTTGGTGCAAGTTAAAATGAAGGGTGAAAGCCTCTATTTATAACATGAGATTTTTTTCATGTTCCTCATTTCTCCCATGTGGGACTTGGGAGCTTAGTTTTTTATTTTTTCAAAATTCTTCCATGTGGGACTTTGAGAATTGTTTTTTCAAACTCTTCTACGTGGGACTTGAGTGTTTTTTATATTTCACATTCAAAAGTTCTCACTCATGGTTTTCAATAAACCATGTTCTAACATTAATTATAACATTAAACAATTCATTATTCTTTAATTTCAATTGAAAAACATTAATTACCAATTAGACATGTATCACCCACCTACATTAGATGAATAAACATCCATAATCAACTTACCAAATTAAATCCTTCAAAATTTTCATATAAGAAAACCATTCCCAATATGAATTATACATATTAATTATTCTCATTTTTCATATGAAAATTTGTTCTTAATTGAGTTACTTTCTTACATACATATACATGTAGACAATCTTTATTACATAAACTTTAATCGGTAACTACATTTATTACTAATATTCACAAAATGTTTATACAAGTATATCTATAATCAGTCAACACCTTATAAACCTTTTAAATTTATGTTGATGAGAGACATAAATTTGAGCTTGTTATTCTGCTCGAAAGTTTGAGGACTTTAAATGAGTCGAATTTGATGTGAAAAAATAGTTCGACATCAAACCCAACTCACATCAATCCTTAACGAGTCGATGTGAGTTGAATCAAGTTCGATTCGATTCATTTTCACCCTTAATTATAACATTAAACACTTCAATATTCTTTAATTTCAACTGAAAAACATTAATTATCAATTAGACATGTATCATTCACCTACATTAGATGAAAAAACATCCACATCAAATTAAATCTTTCAAGAATTTCATATAACAAAACCATTCAACCAACAATCTCCAATCCTAAAAGAGGGAGGAAATAACCATATGAATTATACATAGGTATTAATCTCATTTTTCAAATGAAAAATTTGTTCTTAATTGAGTCATTTTTTACTTACATATACATGTAGACAATATTTACTACATAAACATTAATCGATAACTACATTTATTATTAATATTCACAAATTGTTTATACAGAATAATATAATCCACCAACACCTTGTAGGTCTTTTAAATTTATGTTGATGAGCGACATAAATTTAAGCTTGTTATTCCGCTTGAAAGTTCGTAAACTTTAATTGAGCCGAATTTAAGCTGAGAAAATAATTCGACATTGAACTCAACTTGCATGAATCCTTAACGAGTCAATATGTGCTAAATCAAGTTCGGTTCGACTCATTTTCACTATTAATTATAACAATAAACACTTCAATATTATTTCATTTCAATTGAAAACGTTAACTACCAATTAAACATGTATCATTAACCTCATTAATCTATCTATATAATTTAATGTTTACCATTAATCTAAGAATAATTGTACTTTTTCACCTCATCAAAGTTTTTTGACATTTTTCGCACTGAATTTTAATATTACAGTTCAGATTCTTTGAATTTTAATTTTTCTCTATTAACAACATAATAAAAAAATTCACTTAGGCCACATGTCAATTTCTCCTTACATTTTTTCCTTCATGTCACATGTCACCTCCTTCTCACATATTTTTCTTCCTACTTTTTATATATTATATATTTTATATGCTAATATTAATTAGTGATTGGTTCATGTCGCCACCCCACTAAAATTGAGTGTTTACAACATCTATGTTTTGTTATGTTAAAAAGTAATAGTCATTGAACATTAGATGAAATTGAAATCATTTTTCACATTCAAATATTTCTTTACATTAATCTATCTATATAATTAAATGTTTACCATTAATCTAAGAATAATTGTACTTTTTCACCTCATCAAAGTTTGTTGACATTTTTCGCACTGAATTTTAATATTATACTTCAGATTTTTTGAATTTTAATTTTTCTCTATTAACAACATAATAAAAAAAACTCCCTTATGCCACATGTCAATTTCTTCTTACATTTTTTCTTTCATGTCACATGTCACATCCTCCTCACATTTTTTCTTTCCTACTTTTTATATATTTTATATGTTAATAATAATTTAATACTAATTGTAGAAAATTCAAATTAAAAATTACCAATTTATTTTTCTTATGTGCTTAAACATGCAAATATGCACGAGTCACATGTATTTAATTACTATCATTACATTATTTAATTAAAAGGTAACAATGGTATATATATTCATGAAAAATATATGTATTTTAATTAGTAATATAACAAATCAATTATTAGACTCTTTTTATTATTTTGATTAAATTTATCATAAAAAATATCTGTCATATCCTAACTTAGTGTGTTTTTAATTTATGAGTTATTTTCATACAATGATTATTAGCTAAAACATAATCAAATAAATAACATTTAATTATACAATATTTGAATGCTAAAAATATATTCAAATATTTATACACAATGAACATTAATCTAAAATAAAACATAAGCATTTAAGATATATGCTAAAAAATCCTTATGACTTTATATGATACTTATAAACGTAATCACAAAAAATATGATGCAAAAATAACTCCTTATATTTATAATTTTATAAAGAGAATATAGATGTGAGATATTATCCAATACAATTGGAATTTTATTTATTGAGTTATTTAAGAATCAAATATTTTCTATAATCACACTTTCAACAAATAAATGCTTATACAAACACATTTATAATTGTTAATATTCTACATATATACTAAAAAATAAATGTTAATATTGCACCTATATGAATGAGAAATATAATGTTTCAATACATGATTTATTGATATTATAAAGTATATGTATATTATATTTGCATTATGCATAAACAAAGAAGCGACCCGTGCAAGTGCACGGGTACACTGCTAATTAGTTGGAAAAAAAACATCCACAATCAACTCACCAAATTAAATCCTTCAAAAATTTCATATAACAAAATCATTCACCCAACAACCACTCAATCAAAATGGGGAAGAAAATGATCATATGAATTATACATATTAATTAACTCAACTTCCTTAATGTTTTATAAGGTCGACAAAATAAATAATTAACATTAATAATGTTTTTGTAATTAATGTGAGCCCTAGGTCACATTGTAACTTACCTAAAAATTATATGATTACACAGGGAATTAATGCATTTGTAAAATTCATGTCCATGAATAAAAAACGCATGTTCATCAATACTCAATACAAATGTCATGTTTATGTAATCTAAAATATACCCTAAAGCAAACATTTAAAAAACTCAATTAACAAAGTAGGAAGTGTACTTTGGATAAAATTAAACTATAGCAAAAACTACCATCAAGTTTTTATCCTTGACTTTAAAAGCCGAATAAGATTGTAGTACTTGAACTTATTAAATAAATGAGTTGAATTTGAGTCAAATACACTTCAATTGGTTAGACACATTATTAGCTCAATCTATTATATATAGATGAGAGTGATTGAAGTGAGAATAAATCCTATATAGAAATTATTATCAATATTATACAAATATATATAGAGATTAAGATGAAAAGTTATAATGATGATATGATTATTTAAAAATTTTATGTATGTTTATGTTTTAATATTGACAATTGAACACATATTAATTATTCTCATTTCTCATATTAAAAATTATTCTCAATTAGTCATTCTATACATACATATACATGTAAACAATATTTTTTATACTTATATATGTATAATCCACCAACATATTGTATATCCTTTAAATTTATGTTGATGAGTGACATATATTTAAGCTTATTAATTTACTCGAAAGTTCGTAAATTTTAATTAATCCAAACTTGAACTAAAAAAATAGTTCGACATTAAACTCAGCTCGAGTCAATCCTTAATGAGTCGATGTAAACTAAATCAAATTCAACTCAACTTATTTCCATCATCAATTATAACATTAAACACTTTAATAGTCTTTATTTTCAATTGAAAAACATTAATTACCAAATAGAATCATTCACCTAAATTCAATGAAAAAACATCTAAATCCTTCAAAAAGTTTCATATAACAAAACCATTACACCAACAACCTCCAATCAAAAGGGGGAGAAAATAATCATTTAAATTATGACAAATTCTTATATAAAAATTATGAGAATAGTAAATCAGTACATATATACTTTAAATTAAAAGTTCGTTAATACTAATATAATCACCTGAAAAAAAGTTGTTTCCTTATAATTTAATCTTCACGATTGGTATAACATTTAATGGTACATATTAATTGCACATACTGAAAATTATTTTCAATATATATATATATATATATATATATATATATATATATATATAGAGACAATATTTACTATATAAGTTTTAAACAATAATCACCTGTATTATTAATATTCACAAACTTTAAATTTATATTGATGACCGACAAAAATTTGAGCTCATTAATCAACTCGAAAGTTTATGAACTTTAGTTCAGTCGAATTTGACCTGAAAAATAGTTTGATATCAAACTCAACTTGAATCAATCCTTAACAAGTTGATGTGACCTGAATCATATTCGACTTGACTCATTTCCACAATTAATTATAACATTAAACACTTTAATATTCTTTAATTTCAATTGAAAAACATTAACAATTAGACAAATATCATTTCACTAACAACCCCCATCAAACAAGGGAGAGAAAATGATCATTTGAATTATAACAAATTCATGTTAATACTAGAAATATCTACTGAATCTAACATTAGAGTAACCTAATTTAGAGAAAAAATACATAGATGATTAAGATTAAAAGTTAGTGATATGATAACTTATGTGTGCTTATATTTTAATCCTGACAATTGAAATGACATACAATGATACATATTAATTGTTCTCATTTTTTCATATTGAAATTTGTTCTTAACTAAATCACTTCCTATATATACATGTATAAATCTTTACTCCATAAAATTTAAAGTAACTATATTTATTATTAACATTCACAAACTTTCAATATATGTATACTTATAATCCATCAATACATTTTAGGCCTTCTAAACCTATGTTAATAAACAGCTTAAATTTGAGTTCGTACTAAAGTTTATGAATTTTAATTGAGTCGACTTTGACCTGAAAAAAATTGTTAGACATTAAACTCGACACAAACTAATTCTCAACGAGTCGATGTGAGATGAATCAAGTTCGTTCAACTCATTTACACCCTTAATTCTAACATTAAACACTTCAATATTCTTTAACTTTAATTGAAAAACATTAATTACTAATTAGATATGTATCATTCATCTACGTTGGATGAAAAAACATCCACAATCAACTCACTAAATTAAACCCTTTAAAAATTTCATATACATGTAGACAATCTTTACTATATAAACTTTAATCGATAACTACATTTATTATTAATATTCACAAGCTGTTTATACATGTATATGTATAATCTATCAACACCTTGTAGGCCTTTTAAATTTATTTTGAGGAGAGACATCAATTTGAGCTTATTATTTTGCTCGAAAGTTCGTGAACTTTAATTGAACCAAACTTAACTTGAAAAAATAATTATATTCGATATCAAACTTGATTCGATCTATTCCTTAACGAGTTGATGTGAGCTAAATCAAGTTCGACTCGACTCATTTTTATCCTTAATTATAACATTAAACACTTCCATATTCTTTAATTTCAATTGGAAAACATTAATTACCAATTAGATATGTATAATTCACCTACATTAGATGAAAAAACATCTACAATCAACCCACCAAATTAAATCCTTCAAAAATTTCATATACATGTAGACAATCTCTACTGTATAAATTTTAATGTGAGCTGAATCAAGTTCGACTCGACTCATTTTTTACCTTTAATTATAACATTAAACACTTCCATATTCTTTAATTTCAATTGGAAAACATTAACTACCAATTAGATATATTCACCTGCATTAAATGAAAAATATCCATAATCTATTCATTAAAACTAAGTCCTTCAAAAATTTCATACAACAAAACCATTCCACCAACAACCCCTAATCAAAAAAAGGAGAAAATGATCATATGAATTTAAAAACTCATCCATTAAAGTTTCATTAATTTCATTAAATAAAACCATTCAGTGAATCTAAACATTGCAGCAACATAATCTAGAGAAATATATATACACAGAAACAAAAAAAAACATGAATCTTCATAAGACACGTGCACTTTTCAGCCAAAAAAAACACACATGAATCACACAACTACACATGTATAACTTATTGTGACAAAAAGTGTGACACGTGTCCCAACAGCAACTAATACAACTAAGCCTGAAACCTTAAAAAAAACAATGATGGCAGATCCGAAATTTGACTAAAAAGAAGGGTTAGAATTGTCAAAACACACAGCAGTGAAAATTCATTAACTTCACTTACATTCATCTGAACCTGGTTACCCTACACCTGGTTACCCTACACCTGGTTACACAGGATCATGATTCTCACACATGATTTCTGATCCAACGGAGAGAATCGTGCCACGTGTCAAACAAACCGTTTTCCATTTCCATGCAAAAAAATATCTGATTTTTTTTTTGATCAAAAACCCACTCTTACTTGTTAGAACCGAATAGAAAACCCTAGCATTTGTTAAGCATAAGAAATTGGGAATTTTCAAAATTGAGGGTTCCGTTAGGGTTTCAAATCGCCGAACTAGAATTTGCCAAACCTTAATTCATGATTTTCAGCTCGTGATCCTTGCAATTCCTGGTTTGTTTGTTCAGGTATGTGTGTGAATTTTGAATGATTTTGGTTTTGTTTTGTTGAATGCAGTAAGATATATACATTTTGGGATTAGGTTTATATGATCATAGTTTTGTGTTTTTTGAAGCATTTTTTGTGATTTTTCTTCATTTTTGTGTGTGTTACAGATCTTTTAAAAAGATGCATGGAAGCTGAGAATTAAGAGAATTTTAGTTTTGGTGTTTATACTGTTGTTGATTATTATTATTAATGGATGGTAGAGAAGAGAACTTCACTGAAACTTCAATTACTAAAAAATCAAGGTCTTTGGATCTCAAAAGTTTATATAAATCACAATTAACTAAGGAGAGTCTAAAGAAGAAGAGCTTAAAGAGGGACCATAGTTGTGATGGCGGTGATGATGAGAAGACGAACAAGCGAAAGAAGGTGAGAAAGGAAGTGTCTTTGAGTAGATTAGACAATGCTGATGGTGGAATCAAGAAGACGCTTGATGGAGAGCCGAGTTCTGGTAGGCAGGATTTGGGGGAATTGAAGTCCGGGTTGAGTAGTAGTAGTCGGACCGATGGAGTTTTTATTTGTTTACGCGACAACCTTGTCCATGTTCCGACGCGGAAGAGGAGTGAGAGGAAAAAAATCGAAGATTGTGAAGCAGCAAATCGGAATGGGCTGCCTAATTGTCAAAATGGCCGTGGTGAGCAGGTGCCGAAGTTAGGTAGGGATGATATGCGCAAGAGGATTGATTCTTCGAAGATTAAACAAAAGAAGAATCCTGACGAGCTCAAGGAAAAAAGGAGCAGTAATTCAAATTCACTTCAGCGTTTCAAGGGGGGTGAGGATCTTGCCTCACATCCTCTTGTAAATAGTAGTGTCTCCTCTTTAAAAAAGTTGCGAAGGAAGGATAGAAAGAGAAAGACTTTGGCTTCAGATAGAAGTGGTGTTGCCAAGGAGGCCGAGCCATTGATTGATAGTTGTAAATTATCTGATGATTTACAACAAGATGAAGATGAGGAGAATCTTGAAGAGAACGCAGCTCGGATGCTATCTTCAAGGTTTGATCCAAGCTGTACCGGGTTTTCTTCCAGTAGCAAGTCTTCTAGATTGCCATCAACAAATGGTTTCTCCTTTTTGCTATCTTCTAGTGAGAATATTGTTAATCATGGATCCAAGTCTCAGCTGGATTCAGAATCAGCATCAGTTGATACTGCTGGCAGGAACTTGATGCCAAAGAAGAGGCGCCATTTTTACGATATTCCATTGGGTGATGTGGATGCATGTTGGCTACTGAAAAGGAGAATTAAAGTTTTTTGGCCTTTGGATCAGAGTTGGTATTATGGCTTTGTCAATGACTATGATGAAGAGAAAAGGCTTTACCATATCAAATATGATGACCGAGATGAAGAATGGATTAATCTCCAAACTGAGAGGTTCAAGCTCCTATTACTTCATAGTGAAGTTCCTGGAAATCCAAAGCGGAGAAGATCTTCAACGAAGGGTAGAAGTTCTGATCAGGAAAATGGAAGCAATTCTAGAAATAAAAGGCAAGGAAAAGCAACAACTGTGGATGATAGCAGTTGTGGGAGCGGTATGGACTCAGAGCCTATAATTTCATGGTTGGCTCGGTCTCCTCATCAGGTTAAATCTTCTTCTTTTCATGGGAACAAGAAGCAGAAAAGTAAAGTTACACCTCCATGTACAAACACATCATTATTATATGATGAATCTGTTGGAGTAAAGAGACATTTAGCAAAGGGTTCCTTGGGGGATGCTAAAAACAATCTGTCCTGCGATCCTGTATCACAAGATAAGTCAGAAAGTCTTAGGGAGAAGTCTCCATTGCAAAGAGCCGCTCACACTAAAGATGGCAAACCACATATTGTATATTTTAGAAAGAGGTTTCGAAGGGCAGCTCCAATACCTGTGGTTAGTGAACCAAGTGGCGGGAGGGTTGAGATTGAGGGACCATTGTGCTTCACGTACAAGGCAGGAGTTCCAAAAATATTTTGGGACATGAAGTCATCAACATTCAGGTTTGACTTAAACTTTCCAATACGTTTGGTGCTGAACTGTTCTTTTGAATCGGAGAGTTTGTGGTTGCTTGGTGCTGGTTTGCTGCATAACTACGGCACAGTTGTGACAAAGTGGCCAAGAGTTTCTTTGGAGATGCTATTTGTTGACAATGTGGTTGGGTTGAGGTTTGTATTATTTGAAGGCTGCCTGAATACGGCTGTTGCCTTTATCTTTTTGGTCCTTAGGGTATTTCACCAACCTGCTCCCCAAGGGAATCCTGTTGACTTGCAGTGGCCACTTACATCTATTGGATTCAAGTTTTCCAGTCTTCAGCTGATTAAGAAACCACTTGTGTTTGCATTCTATAGTTTCTCTAAATTGAAGAACTCAAAAAAGTGGATTTCCTTGGATTCCAAGCTTAAGAAACATTGCCTACTCAGTAAGCAGCTCCCTCTCGCTGAATGCACATATGATAACATCCAGGCACTTCAAAATGGATCACACCGGTTTCCAATGACTTCCATCAGTGATCCCACCTCGGTCAAGGTACTTATTCTCATTTTCTATATTTCCTATTTGGTAATTGCATAGCCTTAACCAATTTTAAGGATTTATAATTTGCCATATTGAACATTCATTCTCATAATTCAATATTTATCTCGTCAATGTTTCCAAAACTGTCTGCAAGTTTACTTATGTTGGGTGTTTTCTTTAATCAAATCATGCAGCTTCTGAAAGAACAGGTTAGGCAGAAGAGTAGCAGGCAAGGAATTTACATTATGGGTGGTTCCAAAGTTTCCACTCAACTCGAACATCAGTCTGTAGATGCCATTGAGAGGAAATTTCCTCCATTTGCTCTTTCTTTTGCTGCTGCTCCTGCATTATTTCTCAGTTTGCATCTTAACTTGCTGATGAAGCAGTCTGCAGCTCGTATAAACTTTTGTGATCATGCACCAATAGATGTCCAGGAAGAGTTTGGTTTGGTGGAAGATGACTGTCCTAGCATTAATCTGAAGAATGATATGATGACTTTGTCAAAAGGTGCTGCTGTTGATGAACAATGTTGTGCTGAGTTAGATCAGGTAATTGGTTCATCGACCTGCAGCGATCAAATTGTCTCTGAAAAATACAAGGACATTGATTTAAGTGGTGCTGTAACTTCTATTTCCCATGGTTCTGAGAGGCATGGTACTATTTCCGAGTGGCAATCTCATCCCTCAAGGTTAGAGCTCAGTTCTTTACCTTTATGTTCTTCAATTCACAAGGATAAGGCTGCTGATGGTTCCCATTTTTGTAATCTCAGTGTTCAAATTCCTCAATTTGAGAAACCTGTTAATGGTGACTTACATGTTGTTCAAAATTCTCCTGATTTCTCTAGGAACATTGATGGAGGTGTCATTCCAAGACCCAATCTAACTGCTCCCAGAAGTTCTTGGCACCGGAACAGGAGCAATTCCTTGTTATCACCTGGGTGGTCTGTTGGCAAGGCCGACTCTTTTTACAGTGAATTTAGTGTTGGACCAAGAAAGCCGCGGAGGCAAGTATCGTATTCAGTGCCATTTGCAGGTTATGAGTTTAGTTCAAGGTACAAAAACCATAATCAGAAAGTGCTTTCTCACAAACGAATTATAAAGGCTAGTGAGAAGAAATCACCGGATGCTGCTAGGGTCCCCGAAAAGTATTTTGAATCCATATCTTGTGATGCAAATGTGTTGATTACAGCTGGTGATAAAGGATGGAGAGAATCCAGGTCCGAAGTTGTACTCGAATTGCTTGACGATAATGAGTGGAAACTTGCTGTAAAAAATTTAGGAACTACAATATATTCATACAAAGCAAATCAGGTTTTGCAGCCTGGATCAATAAATCGTTACTCACATGCTATGACGTGGAAAGGAGGGAAGGATTGGACCTTGGAATTTCCTGATCGGAGTCAGTGGGCTCTTTTCAAGGTGTTGTATGAGGAATGCTACAATCGGAATATCCGTGCTGCTTCAGTTAAAAACATACCTATTCCTGGCGTTCACTTAAAAGAAGAGAATGATGACGATGGACCTGAAGTTTCTTATGTTAGGAGCTGTAACTATTTCCGACAGGTTGAAACAGATTCTGAGATGGCTCTGGATCCATTGCGTGTCCTTTATGACATGGATAGTGATGATGAGCAGTGGATTTCAAACATTCAAAATTCTGAAAAAGATAACTGTGACTTGAATGGGATCTCTGAGGAGATGTTTGAGAAGACAATGGACTTGTTTGAAAAAGCTGCATATGCTCAGAAGCGTGACGAGTTTACTCCTAATGAAATAGAGGAACTCATGGTTAACGTTGGACCTTTGTGTTTAGTCAAAATCATTTATGACCATTGGCAGAAGAAAAGGCAGAAGAAGGGAATGGCTTTAATACGGCACTTTCAGGTACCATCCAAACCGCCCTTCGTATTCATGTTTCAATCATTTTGGTTTAGGAATATGTCTCTGATTCCATTCAATGATTTCATAAGAATTGAAATGCTAGCTTTCGTTATATAATTGGAGAGGAGGATGTCTTGGAGGCCTTCTGAATCTAAGGCCAAGTGTTTTGAGCCATTGAATAGTGACACTTGTTATTTGGTTTTCTAATTAACAATTAAGATGGTTTTTATGCTATTAATGGCTTCTACGAATCCAGATTAAAACCATGACTATTCTCTGGAATTCCTAACTATACAAAAAAATTAAGAAATATGTTTAATGCACAATAAATACTACCATCTACCATAGAAATAGACATTGCTAATAAAGATTGAATTTGCATAAGAATTCCATGCTTGGTAATTTTACGAGATTATTGTATCCAGCCAGTGATATTATAACTCTGCTATTGATCTTTATATTACAATAACACCACCTATTATGATAAGGCCTGATCATTGTTGTTAATTGTTAAAGTAGGGTGCTTTGTATGATTTCAATGTTGCTGGCTGTTAAATCGATGGTTGTAGTCGATCCTGCGCAAGTTGCTTGTGTACATGATGAGTTTGCTTGCTTATTGTTTGTTTGAAATTTTAACTCTTTCTTATGTTCTGTTCAGCCACCTCTATGGAAAAGATATCAAAAACAAGTGAAAGAGTGGGAAGTAGCCCTGAGTAAGAATAACAACCCCGGTAATGGAGGCCTAAATGAGGTTGCAACCTTGGAGAAGCCACCCATGTTTGCTTTCTGTATGAAACCAAGGGGTTTGAAACTACTGAACAAGGGATTAAAACATCGATCACAAAAGAGAGTTTCACTCTCTAGGCATACAAACAGTAGTCTATATCAGGATGGCTTTCACACTTTCGGTGAGTAGTTGGTTTACAACTTACAAGCTGATAATTTTAGTTATTACATTTTAACAAAATCGGAACTTTCTCCTTACATCGGATTATTGTAAATACAGGAAGAAGACTTTCATCAGGCTTTGCCTTTGGTGATGAAAAGTTTAAATACCCAGGCCTTAGTTATGATTCTTTGGATGATTCGTCATTGAGGGTATTCTCACCGAAGGATGCTGACAACATGAGATATTACTCTATGAGCAATGATGGGTACTACAGAAATCCTGTCCCAAAATTCCGAAAGGGCAATTCCAACAAATTTGCACCATTTATGTATCACAATGATTCACAGTTCAAGGCTTCTTATAGTCAGAGAATGTCGGCATCAGGGAAGCGGAATGGGTTTAATAGGCAGCACCTACCGGATGGCCCTCAGAGGGATGGGAGTGAACACTTGGATGGTTCAGAGCTTGAAGAGTTTAAATTGCGCGACGCCTCCGCTGCTGCTCAGCATGCACGTAACAGGGCCAAGTTTATGAGACAAAGGGCTCTTGTAATGCAGAGTATAGCGGATGCAGCAATTCAAAGGGCCGCCGTTGCTCTTATGACTGCTGAAGCAATGAAAGCTTCTGAGGATTCAGTTGAAGGAGATGCGAAGCCGCAAAAGGCAAGTAAGTAGGCTTGGCATTGTTTTTGCTAGACATGGAGACTGGTTTACTTTTTCAGAGTTATGCCTTTTTTTCATTATATAATTATTCCATAGCGAACTTCAATTATTAGAAACAGGTTCAGTGAGGTTGATGAGATTTTGCTGCTCCAATGTGACCATGAATTTTTGGCTGGCTATATGTATAAATCTCCCTCATTCTTAGCTTCATATATATATATATTTTCTATGTGGATATATAGAAATCAGCCAAATAATACAAAGACAGTTTAAATAGAAATCTAGTCCTGTGTTTTTTTGAAGTTCTAGATAGATGGTGGATTTGCATTATTTTCATTAGTCAAGCTATGCTCTTTTCTGTGCTATGAACTGCCAAAAACCTTTTGGGTTGTGATCATCTAAAATCTAGACTTAGATGAAAAATTATTCTCATATTCTTTGTTTTTAGGTTTAGAAGATGTAGGGAAGAGAGATATATAGGAAGGGATAAGGAAGAAATGTGATAGGAAGAGATAAGGGTAAAGTGTAAATAATGGGGTATATAGGAATATCACTACTTGACTTAGATTAAGGAACAAGGCATGAGTTGCATTTTGTGTGTTTTTACATAGTTGCCAAACGTTGGAGATATATAAATACAAAAACAATCAAGCCTTTATCGTGTTAGTTGATGTCAGCTATCCTAGAAATTCGACAAGACTTTATGGTGGTTGTCAACTGTTTAACAAAACCTTCACATTTTACCTAGGTTTAGGACCGACTATGTATAACATTGAACACATTTAGAAACAGTTATTTATCAATATTTTTAAATAAACAAATATGTTTGCTTTGGATTTGAGGGATTTTTCAGATTATTTTTAAAAAACAGTGTTCAAAATGGATTTTTGGGATTCGTTTTTTGGATTGAGTTGATTACCATTGTGTTTGGTTAGGGTTATGTGTTAAAGTAATTTTTTTAGATAAATGCTTATGATATTTTATAGATTTTTGGTTATGTTTTTTTAAATGGTTCTTATAAGGAAAAAACCTTTTTTTGGAAGAAGTTAATTTTATGGCAAAAATGTTTATACTTTATAGTCATTTATTTAATGGTTTTTAGGATAAAACCTTTTTTGAAGAATTGCTTTTTTTTTGTTAGGACAAGTTTAGATAGGTTAGATTATAATATTCTTTTTAGAATAGCAAATAAAAATAAGTCTATATGGATCCATAACCTTTAGATTTTCAAATCCTATGCACCTTTACACACTTTCATATTCCCTCTCCCTCCCTTCCACATGTTTTCTCAATTGTACCAAACCATAGTAGTGGCACAACACACCCATAGAATAATAGGGGATATTTGATAGATGAACTAGTTTTTATAGAGACATTCTTGATGTCAATCCTAGTAAGCCCTCCAAGGGATACAAAAGTCGAGGTGAGTAGGACCCGACCCTATTCGTTCACCTGGTTTAGTCCGATCATAATCAGACCCGAATAGGGTTAGGCTCATCGGGTCTAAGGTTCGGGTTCAAAGACTGATTCAGTTGACATTTTAGGGTTGGGTTAACTTCGAGTCTAAGGTCGAATCCGAGTTCAAAAAAATGATTCGACCAATATTTAGGAGCAGGTAAAGGACAAACCATTCCCATCACATGCTCACCTCCATACAAAAGTTCAGGGTTAGGATAATAACATCTTAACAAGTCATTCTTCAACAACACTAATGACAAATAATTAGAAACAACTATACATTGTAGAAGGTTCTCACTCAGTGAGGTTTCGGGAGGATAAATATATGCAACTTTATCATCGTAAACAAATATAACATTTCCATGATTTGAATCCATGATTTACATGTCACAAGACAAACAAATTTATTGTTGCGTTACCACTCATCCTCTACTTGGAAGATTATTGGAATATATATATTTTTAGAATGCCTATGAAGCTAACAACTTAGTTTTTGCAATATGGTCATAAGTTTTAAAACAAGGTTTGTGGATAATATTGAATCATAATGGTTTTTCTACCATCATATCTAGATAAGCAACAATAACTAGCATGCTCCACAACTACAAAATCAACATACTCCTTCAAGTAAGAAAAGATCATTATCTAAAGCAAAAAACATGTTAGTATACCTCATAAGGTTTAAGTCAACCGTACCATATAAACATATAGTAATAAGAAGTGTACCATATAAGGCAAGTAAATGCATGACAAAATAAAATTAAGGCAAAACCTATATATTGGCCCCTTACCTTATTTTTAGCTTCCATTTACCAACGGACATTGGTTCAAGTGGTACATGTTTGATTCCTCTTAAGCAAGAACCCGAGTTCGAGTATTGTGGATGGACAAAATGTCCAACAAAAAAATCATTTCCGCCATTAAACATGTGCATACATGGTATGTGAAAGCTAAAGAAAATTTATGAAACCAATCAAAATTGGGCAACAAAAGTCAAAACCTATTTAATTCTAAAGCTTTCCCTCTATCTTTTTCCCAAGAGGAAAGGGCATAAATATGTGAGGATGGTTATCTTCAACCCAAGCATTTTCTCTTCAAGAGTTATGTAACTTTTTTTTTTATGTGTGACTAGTATACAAAACCCTACACTTAGAACAAAATCTTATGGTAAAAAATAATAATTTTCATTAACTTTTTGAATAATCCTACCACTAATAAGATAATATTATAACAATTGCATAATTGAATGATAAAAATAAGATTCTATTTAATAAATAATAGCCATCTAACTAATAGATAATAAAAGATATAACAAAAATTCAATCAACTAGTTTTCAGTATTTAAGTGCATTATATATAGGGGTAGAATATTTACTTTCGAACTAATACACAATTTTTTTAAATAAGAAATATGTTTAATGCACAATAAATACTACCATCTACCATAGAAATAGACATTGCTAATAAAGATTGAATTTGCATAAGAATTCCATGCTTGGTAATTTTACGAGATTATTGTATCCAGCCAGTGATATTATAACTCTGCTATTGATCTTTATATTACAATAACACCACCTATTATGATAAGGCCTGATCATTGTTGTTAATTGTTAAAGTAGGGTGCTTTGTATGATTTCAATGTTGCTGGCTGTTAAATCGATGGTTGTAGTCGATCCTGCGCAAGTTGCTTGTGTACATGATGAGTTTGCTTGCTTATTGTTTGTTTGAAATTTTAACTCTTTCTTATGTTCTGTTCAGCCACCTCTATGGAAAAGATATCAAAAACAAGTGAAAGAGTGGGAAGTAGCCCTGAGTAAGAATAACAACCCCGGTAATGGAGGCCTAAATGAGGTTGCAACCTTGGAGAAGCCACCCATGTTTGCTTTCTGTATGAAACCAAGGGGTTTGAAACTACTGAACAAGGGATTAAAACATCGATCACAAAAGAGAGTTTCACTCTCTAGGCATACAAACAGTAGTCTATATCAGGATGGCTTTCACACTTTCGGTGAGTAGTTGGTTTACAACTTACAAGCTGATAATTTTAGTTATTACATTTTAACAAAATCGGAACTTTCTCCTTACATCGGATTATTGTAAATACAGGAAGAAGACTTTCATCAGGCTTTGCCTTTGGTGATGAAAAGTTTAAATACCCAGGCCTTAGTTATGATTCTTTGGATGATTCGTCATTGAGGGTATTCTCACCGAAGGATGCTGACAACATGAGATATTACTCTATGAGCAATGATGGGTACTACAGAAATCCTGTCCCAAAATTCCGAAAGGGCAATTCCAACAAATTTGCACCATTTATGTATCACAATGATTCACAGTTCAAGGCTTCTTATAGTCAGAGAATGTCGGCATCAGGGAAGCGGAATGGGTTTAATAGGCAGCACCTACCGGATGGCCCTCAGAGGGATGGGAGTGAACACTTGGATGGTTCAGAGCTTGAAGAGTTTAAATTGCGCGACGCCTCCGCTGCTGCTCAGCATGCACGTAACAGGGCCAAGTTTATGAGACAAAGGGCTCTTGTAATGCAGAGTATAGCGGATGCAGCAATTCAAAGGGCCGCCGTTGCTCTTATGACTGCTGAAGCAATGAAAGCTTCTGAGGATTCAGTTGAAGGAGATGCGAAGCCGCAAAAGGCAAGTAAGTAGGCTTGGCATTGTTTTTGCTAGACATGGAGACTGGTTTACTTTTTCAGAGTTATGCCTTTTTTTCATTATATAATTATTCCATAGCGAACTTCAATTATTAGAAACAGGTTCAGTGAGGTTGATGAGATTTTGCTGCTCCAATGTGACCATGAATTTTTGGCTGGCTATATGTATAAATCTCCCTCATTCTTAGCTTCATATATATATATATTTTCTATGTGGATATATAGAAATCAGCCAAATAATACAAAGACAGTTTAAATAGAAATCTAGTCCTGTGTTTTTTTGAAGTTCTAGATAGATGGTGGATTTGCATTATTTTCATTAGTCAAGCTATGCTCTTTTCTGTGCTATGAACTGCCAAAAACCTTTTGGGTTGTGATCATCTAAAATCTAGACTTAGATGAAAAATTATTCTCATATTCTTTGTTTTTAGGTTTAGAAGATGTAGGGAAGAGAGATATATAGGAAGGGATAAGGAAGAAATGTGATAGGAAGAGATAAGGGTAAAGTGTAAATAATGGGGTATATAGGAATATCACTACTTGACTTAGATTAAGGAACAAGGCATGAGTTGCATTTTGTGTGTTTTTACATAGTTGCCAAACGTTGGAGATATATAAATACAAAAACAATCAAGCCTTTATCGTGTTAGTTGATGTCAGCTATCCTAGAAATTCGACAAGACTTTATGGTGGTTGTCAACTGTTTAACAAAACCTTCACATTTTACCTAGGTTTAGGACCGACTATGTATAACATTGAACACATTTAGAAACAGTTATTTATCAATATTTTTAAATAAACAAATATGTTTGCTTTGGATTTGAGGGATTTTTCAGATTATTTTTAAAAAACAGTGTTCAAAATGGATTTTTGGGATTCGTTTTTTGGATTGAGTTGATTACCATTGTGTTTGGTTAGGGTTATGTGTTAAAGTAATTTTTTTAGATAAATGCTTATGATATTTTATAGATTTTTGGTTATGTTTTTTTAAATGGTTCTTATAAGGAAAAAACCTTTTTTTGGAAGAAGTTAATTTTATGGCAAAAATGTTTATACTTTATAGTCATTTATTTAATGGTTTTTAGGATAAAACCTTTTTTGAAGAATTGCTTTTTTTTTGTTAGGACAAGTTTAGATAGGTTAGATTATAATATTCTTTTTAGAATAGCAAATAAAAATAAGTCTATATGGATCCATAACCTTTAGATTTTCAAATCCTATGCACCTTTACACACTTTCATATTCCCTCTCCCTCCCTTCCACATGTTTTCTCAATTGTACCAAACCATAGTAGTGGCACAACACACCCATAGAATAATAGGGGATATTTGATAGATGAACTAGTTTTTATAGAGACATTCTTGATGTCAATCCTAGTAAGCCCTCCAAGGGATACAAAAGTCGAGGTGAGTAGGACCCGACCCTATTCGTTCACCTGGTTTAGTCCGATCATAATCAGACCCGAATAGGGTTAGGCTCATCGGGTCTAAGGTTCGGGTTCAAAGACTGATTCAGTTGACATTTTAGGGTTGGGTTAACTTCGAGTCTAAGGTCGAATCCGAGTTCAAAAAAATGATTCGACCAATATTTAGGAGCAGGTAAAGGACAAACCATTCCCATCACATGCTCACCTCCATACAAAAGTTCAGGGTTAGGATAATAACATCTTAACAAGTCATTCTTCAACAACACTAATGACAAATAATTAGAAACAACTATACATTGTAGAAGGTTCTCACTCAGTGAGGTTTCGGGAGGATAAATATATGCAACTTTATCATCGTAAACAAATATAACATTTCCATGATTTGAATCCATGATTTACATGTCACAAGACAAACAAATTTATTGTTGCGTTACCACTCATCCTCTACTTGGAAGATTATTGGAATATATATATTTTTAGAATGCCTATGAAGCTAACAACTTAGTTTTTGCAATATGGTCATAAGTTTTAAAACAAGGTTTGTGGATAATATTGAATCATAATGGTTTTTCTACCATCATATCTAGATAAGCAACAATAACTAGCATGCTCCACAACTACAAAATCAACATACTCCTTCAAGTAAGAAAAGATCATTATCTAAAGCAAAAAACATGTTAGTATACCTCATAAGGTTTAAGTCAACCGTACCATATAAACATATAGTAATAAGAAGTGTACCATATAAGGCAAGTAAATGCATGACAAAATAAAATTAAGGCAAAACCTATATATTGGCCCCTTACCTTATTTTTAGCTTCCATTTACCAACGGACATTGGTTCAAGTGGTACATGTTTGATTCCTCTTAAGCAAGAACCCGAGTTCGAGTATTGTGGATGGACAAAATGTCCAACAAAAAAATCATTTCCGCCATTAAACATGTGCATACATGGTATGTGAAAGCTAAAGAAAATTTATGAAACCAATCAAAATTGGGCAACAAAAGTCAAAACCTATTTAATTCTAAAGCTTTCCCTCTATCTTTTTCCCAAGAGGAAAGGGCATAAATATGTGAGGATGGTTATCTTCAACCCAAGCATTTTCTCTTCAAGAGTTATGTAACTTTTTTTTTTATGTGTGACTAGTATACAAAACCCTACACTTAGAACAAAATCTTATGGTAAAAAATAATAATTTTCATTAACTTTTTGAATAATCCTACCACTAATAAGATAATATTATAACAATTGCATAATTGAATGATAAAAATAAGATTCTATTTAATAAATAATAGCCATCTAACTAATAGATAATAAAAGATATAACAAAAATTCAATCAACTAGTTTTCAGTATTTAAGTGCATTATATATAGGGGTAGAATATTTACTTTCGAACTAATACACAATTTTTTTAAATAAACAATATACAATCTTTAAGACAAGATTTGAATTAGAGAGACTATCTACAATATAATTTTTGTACCGAAAAAATGAATCAAATATATTGGTGATTATCTTAATAGAATCAACTAACAATAAATAGATATATAGATTTCGTTTAAGGGAAAAAAATCAAAATTAATTAATGAAGTTGAACATATCACTAATTAATTTAAAGAAATACTTGCATGTTCTTTTATAAAGAAACAAAGAAGTAAACAGAATACTTTACATTATCCATTTTTTTCGTTCATTTTCACTCTCACTCTCATAGAAAGGTTTCTTTCTTAAAACAAGAAGAGCAAAAAACGTGTTTGTTGAAAAGATGATGAATGAGACTAAGAAGAAGAAGAAGAATGTTAGACTTGTATGGTCTTTAGAACTTCACAATAAGTTTCTTGATGCTGTAAACCAATTGGGCATGAGTATGTAACATTTTTCTTTCTTCAATCTTGTTTCTTTCTTTCTTTCTTTCTTTTTTTACTAAAAAATTATAATCGAGCAATATTTTTTTTGACTAATAACAATATTCTATGATCAAGATAATGTGATATAAGAAATTATTTTAAAGCATTCTTATTATTCAAGACTTTCTTGATTATTTTTCCTTAATATAAGTAGAATGGAGGAGAAGATCATGATGTAATTATCAATTTTGTTTTATGCAATGCTATGAAGTGTTTCTTTATTTAATATATATAAGTGATTAAGTGTGTTCCTTATGATAGTGTTATTGTGATTGTAGAAGCTTCCCCTAAAAAAATTATTGAATTGATGAATGATGAAAAGCTCACATATGAACATGTAGCTAGTCATCTCCAAGTATGTATATTTCCTTTTTCTCAATCTTTACTTATATTTTTTTTAATATAACTATAATCTTTTTATTGAGGGAACCTTGATGATTTATTATTTTATTGATTATAATAGAAATACAGACTTCACCTGAAAAGAGGTAGTATGTCACGTCAACAAGAGCGTTCTCTAAATGATCCTCTTGTTCAGAATATGCACGAGTTGTCGTCTTCTACATCCAAACAACTTGGTCAAAGCAACAACACAAACAATGAAGGTGAGTTTTATTTCCAATCTTCCATACATGGCTATCAAAATGATGTTGATGTAATACGAATATCAAAATTATTTTCTAATCAAAGTCCTCTTTCATTTACAGATATACACACTAAGTGAGTCTTCTCTACAAGTAATGAGCAATTTGAATCAGGGTAAAGGGCAATAAATGACCCGACCAACATTTAGGATCAACTATACATTGTAGGAGGTTCTCATTCAGTGAGGTTTAGGGAGAATAAATGTATGCAACTTTATTATCACTTTTATCATCATAAACAAATATAATATTTCCATGATTTGAATCAATGATTTACATGTCACAAGACAAACAAATTTACTGTTTCATTACGACTCATTCTAAATATTATTGGGAAAATATATATATATATTTAGAATGCTTATCAAGCTAACAACTTAGTTTTTGCAATATGGTCATAAGTTTTAAAACAATGGTTTGTGGAACTATACCTTCAACTTGACAATATTGAATCATAATGATATTTCTACCATCATATTTAGATGAGCAACAATAACTAGCATGCTCCACAACTACAAAATCAACATTCTCTTTCAAGTAAGAAAAGATCATTATCTAAAGAAAAACATATGTTAATATACCTTATAAGGTTTAGGTCAACCATATAAACATATATTAATAAGAAGTGTACCATATAAATCAAGCAAATGCATGACAAAATAAAATTAAGGCAAAACCTATATATTGGTCCCTTACCTTATTTTTAGGTTAGTATTCATTTTCTTAAATTGTTTGTTTAAAATAAATATCTTATGTTTCAAATGTCCAACAAAGAGTTCATTTCCACCATTAAACATGTACACACATGGTATGTGAAAGTTGAAGAAATTTTATGAAACAAAGTCCCTTTTCTCCATTTTCTCCAAACTCAAACCACAACCATATTTAATTCTAAAGCTTTCACTCTATCTTTTGCCCAAGAGGAAAGTCCATAAAATCCTTTTAGCACCTTCATAATATTTGGGGAAGGTTATCTTCAACCCAATCATTTTCTCTTCAAGAGTTATGTAACTTTTTTTTATGTTTGAATAGTGTACAAAACACTACACTTAGAACAAATTCTTATGGTAAAAAAAATAATTTTCATTAACTTTTTGATCTCTATCTTTGATGTATCATTTACTATTCATATTTACTTATTGTTGACTTAAATAAAAGTATACAGATGGATGGTGAATGATATACTGACTGTATATAAATTTTTAAATTAACAATGCATAGATATTACATACATTAATAATATATTGTTCAATGACATTATTAGAAACAATGTTTAATACTACTACTAAATTAGAAACAATGTTTAATACTACTACTAAAAATATAATAAGCTACCCTCGTCAATCTAAAGTAGAAAATTATTCTACAACTAAATAATTAAATAACTAAACGTAATACTACAAATAATAAGATAATATTATAACTACTGCATAATTGAATGATAAAAATAAGATTCTATTTAATACATAATAGCCATCTAACTAACAGATACAAAAAAAAATTCATCAAGTAGATTTCAGTATTTAAGTGCATTATATATAGGGGTGGAATATTTACTTCCATACTAATACACATTTTTTTGGAAAAAGAATATACAAGACACGATTTGAATTAGAGAAACTATCTACAATTTTTGTACTGAAACTTATGATGATCATGTATCAATATGGTTTGAAAAAATGAATCAAATATATTGGTGATTAATAGAATCAACTAACAATAAATAATTAAATAGATTTGCTTTAAGCAAAAACAAATCTGAAATAATTAATGAAGTGGAACATATCACTATGAAAGCACGTTAACTTTTTTCATAAGTTCCTACATGTTCATTTATGAAGAAACGAAGAAGTAAACAATATTTCTCATTCCACACTCACAGCAACTATACATTTAACTCCATAACCCATTTTTTATTTCCTTTTATTCTCTCATATAAAGGTTTCTTTCTTAAAACAAACAAACAACAAAAACATGTTTGTTGGAAAGATGATGCATGAGAATAATAAGAAGAAGAATGGTAGACTTGTATGGTCAGTAGAACTGCACAGTAAATTTATTGATGAAGTTCAATACCCGGTTGTAGTTCAGGAACAAGTTACAGAACCAGTTCAAAAACAAATGGAACAACCAATGCATCCAGAATAAGGGAATTTGGATGCACAAGTGCCTCTAAGAAGATATGCAAGATCACGTCATACACCAGATAGATTAAATTTGATGGTGCTAGATGCAATAGCAAATGAGGATTATCATATTGATGATGACCCCAAATGTTATGGAGAGGCCATGGAAAGCTTGGACCGTGAGAAGTGGCAAGAAGTCATGGAATCTGAAATAGGAACCATGAAGACTAACAAAGTATGTATTTTAGTTGAGGCTTCAAATGACATAAAACCAATTGGTTGTAAATGGGTTTAGAAGAAAAAGATTAGAGCAAATGGAAAGGTTGAGACTTATAAAGCTTGTCTTGTTGTTAAGGGATATCGTCAAAAGGAAGGGATAGATTATGACGAGACTTATTCTTCTATGACAATGCTCAAATGGATTCAAATTCTACTTGCTATAGCAGCATACCATGATTATGAAATATGATAGATGGATGTGAAAACCACTTTTCTTAATGGAGAGTTGAAAGATGATGTGTACATGACATAACCTGAAGGTTTCACACCTATGTCTGATCATAATAAAGTTTGCAAGCTACAACGGTCCATTTAAGGATTAAAGCAAGCTTTTAGAAGTTGGAATATTCACTTTAACAACACAATCAAAAAAATTGGTTTTGTAAGATGTAAAGAAGAACCTTGTGTTTACAAAAAGTGAGTGGGAGCATGATCATCTTCCTATTGCTATATGTTGATGACATATTGCTCATAGGACATGATATTCCAGCATTGCAATCTACAAAGATTTGGTTATCAAAACCGTTCTCCGTGAAGGATCTAGGAGAAACAACTTTTATTCTAGGAATAAAGATGTATAGAGATAGATCCAGAAGATTGCTTGGACTCTCCCAATCTTTGTACATTGATACCATCTTGAAGATGTATAGCATGGACAATTCCAAAAGAGGTTATTTATCTATAGATCTGGAGTTACTCTTAGTAGGAAGGATTGTCCTAAGACTACTGAAGAAAGAGAACTCATGAATAGAGTATCATATGCTAGTATAGTGAGAGCTATCATGTACATCATGACTTGTACACGGTCTGATATTGCATATGCATTGGGTGTAACTAATCGATATCAAGCAGATCTAGGTTAGGAACATTCGAAAGTGGTTAAGACCATTCTTAATTACTTAAGAAGAACTAAAGACCAATTTCTCATATACGGAGAGTCTGAACTCAAGTTAAAGGGTTATAACGATGCAAGTTTTTAATCTGACAAGGATGATGCCAAATCAGTTTCTGGTTATGTCTTCACTTTGAATGGAGGCGGAATAAGTTGGAAAAGATCCAGACAAGATAAAATAGCTGATGCAACTATTGAAGTAGAGTATATAACAACAAGTGAAGCTGCTGCAAAAGCTGTTTGAATGAAAAACTTCCTAGCTGAACTTGGTGTTCCTTCATTGGAAGAACTAGTTACGTTATTGTGTAACACTAACAAAGCTATTGCTCAAGGACAGGAGCCAAGATCGCACCAAAATAATAAGCATGTCTTGCGAAAATATCACGTGATAAGAGAAATCATTGGACACTAGTGATCATATTACACAACTTGGGAATAATTAGCTAATTTTGTCCTATGTATTGTTATAGATTAGATTAGTAGAGTAGTATAGATAAACATACAATTATAGTTTAAACTAGTTATACTATTGGATTGTATAGATTTGAACACAATTATTATTATTTTTTATCAATAAAAACTTTATTAATCAAGAGATAATAAAATTAGGAGAATAAGTGGTACTTTTATCCACAGGATCCATAAATTAACAAAGAGAAAGATAATTTGAAAGGTGTCTCACTCAATCAACAAAAAAAAAATAAGAAGAAAAAGGAAATCTTTAAGACAAGATTTCAACTATTGCATAATTGAATGATAAAATTAAGATTCTATTTAAAAAATAATAGCCATCTAAGTAATAGATCATATAGAAGATATAACAAAAATTCAATCAACTAGATTTCAGTATTTAAGTGCATTATATATAGGGGTGGAATATTTACTTCGAACTAATACTCAATATTTTTTAGATAGACAATATACAATCTTTAAGACAAGATTTGAATTAGAGAGACTATCTACAATATAATTTTTGTACCGAAAAAATGAATCAAGTATATTGGTGATTATTTTAATAGAATCAAATCAACTAACAATAAATAGATAGATAGATAGATTTGGTTTAAGGAAAAACAAGTCTAAATTAAATAATGAAGTTGAACATATCACTAATTAATTTAAAGAATTACTTACATGTTCTTTTATAAAGAAACAAAGAAGTAAACATAATACTTTATATTATCCATTTTTTTATTTTCTTTCGTTCTCTCTCTCACTCTCACTCTACAAGAACAGCAAAAAAACATGTTTGTTGAAAAGATGATGCATGAGAATAAGAAGATGAAGAAGAATGGTAGACTTGTATGGTCTATAGAACTTCACAATAAGTTTCTTGATGCTGTAAACCAATTAGGCATTGAGAGTATGTAACATTTTCTTTCTTCACTCTCTCTAATCATCTTAGTCCATTCTTGTTTCTTTCTTTCTTTTATTATATAACAATGCCCTAATGTTCAAGATATTATTATAAAGCATTCTTATTATTCAACACTTTCTTGATTATTTTTCCTTAACGTAAGTAGAATGGTGGAGAAGATCATGCTTTAATTATCAATTTTGTTTTATGCAATGCTATGAAGTGATTAAGTGTGTGACTTATGATAGCTTTAATGTGATTGTAGAAGCTTTGCCTAAAAAAATTCTTGAATTGATGAATGATGAAAACCTCACATATCAACATGTAGCTAGTCATCTCCAGGTATGTATTTTTTATTTTTATTAATCTTTACTTATATTCTTTTTTTTTTAATATAACTATAATCTTTATAATCTTTTTATTGAGAGAACCTTAATGATTTATTATTCTGTTGATTATAACAGAAATACAAACTTCACTTGAAAAGAGCGAGCAGTTCTGTGTTACATCAACAAAAGTGTTCTCTAAATAATCCTCTTGCTCAGAATATGCACGAGTTGTCGTCTTTTACATCCATACAGCAGCCTGGTCAAAGCAACAACACAAACAATGAAGGTGAGCTTTATTTCCAATCTTCTAGAGATGGTTATCAAAATGATGTTGAAGTAATACGAATATGAAAATTAATTTCTAATCAAAGTCCTTGTTTATTTACAGATATACACACTCAAATGAGAGTCTTCTCTACAAGTATTCCAAGTAATGAGCAATTTGAATCGTGGAAGGATCATAGTCTCGATGCAATTTACCATTCAAATTTAATTGGTGCATTTGATCCAAAAGGTTCTACATTAACAAACTCAACCTTCAAAAATTCATCGGCAAACTTGGTTAGTGCATCTTCCAATTGCAATTTGTGCTCTCAACTTGTGATCGAGATTGCTGAGTTGAAACGGGAGATGGCTGCCACTAGAGATGAGAATTGCAAGTTGAGAGAGATTATCCAAGATATGATGGCGCGTCAAGACATGTTGATACATGCTGTCTTACAGGTCGTGCCACCAAGTAGTATCTCCTCGATCTGGCCCAAATATTCACCGATGAGCTATAGCAGCAAATGGGTAACCAATTTTTCGAATGTTCAATGATTATTTTACCTAATTATGTATTTACCATTAGTTTCTGTTTAGATATGATTTCAACATTTGTTGTCTAGCTTTTTTAGCCTTAGTTAACTCATGAATATATCATTTGATTTTGGTTGATTTTAACATGATGGACTTACTAGAAAGTTATATATTTGTTATTTTTTTTGTATGTCTATCATCTTTATAGTCTTGTACAATATACATTACTTTTTAACATATTAACAATGTGTTACAGAAGTTTGCCAAAAATTAATATATATATATATATATATATATATATATATATATCAAATAATTAGTATAATTAAAGCTAAGACAATTTTGTGTCTTATATTGTAAAAATTGATGTTTGGATATTTTGATTCTATCGAAGTTAAAGTAGAACAAATGTACTTTACTTGGTATAATTGTTACAACTGAAGATTAATTATTCTTGTTCTCATTCTTCTAGAACTCACAATCCAAACATTATAGGTTTGCACATGGTTGGTTTAGCTTATTTTTTAGACAAAAAGGCTTTTCACTCAAAAGTTCTCTCTTCACAAAATTTTCTAAAACAAAGATAATACAAAAGACAAAGAAATAGAAATATTAAATTATAATAGTAACCCACCTTAACATAAGACTAATGTGATGTACATCATTATTAGCATGACCATTAGAAAATTATATCACCTATCCTATATTATATGTTAAGTTTCTATAGTAACACTATAGTTTATATTATGTACATTGTCCATACTATAATAGTTTTTTACTCTATAACTTGAATAAAAAGTCTCACTTCATTTTTGAAAGAAATGGTGTATGCAATGCTTCAAATATGCTTGTCCTCTCTAATAATGTTTTGAATGTTACAATTTTCAATTGCTTGGTTGCAATGAATTGAGTCCTTGTCATACTAGGCTTTGCAAATAGAAAAGGCTTGATGCCGATTACGACCGCAATTGCTTGGTTGCAATGAATGGGTTCTCTCTGTTGTACATGTTAGGAACATGCATTATAACTTTCGTAACATTATTGTACATTTAATCTGAATCCGGGGATGTATTCCTTGTCAACACCTTATGGCACAAGATGGTTTCCGGAAATTCTAAGAAAACATGGTCCAAAAACTGTTTTCGATCGGAACTTGTCATGTTCACAAAATCGAAACACTTTGTCCATGTTTCTAGTGTATCTGGAATGGCAGGCAAAACTAGCTTCTTAACTCCCAAATTTATGAGCACCTAGTAAAAGAAAAATTCAAGTTAGAATCATACCAAACTTGATATAATTCAAGTCATTTTCATACACAAATGAGTTTTACATTAGAACTTAATGCAATGACAATTTAATATGCATGTGATTAAGAAGGATTATGACTATAGATACAACAAATTTATAGAAATGTAGTGTTTCAAGAATTAAAGAAGATTTATACTCCCTCTCCATGCCAAATATGTAAAGTTTGATAACATAAATTGTCATGAATTATGTCATAATGGACCATTTATAAACCGAATATATTTGATCATGATCAGAAATCATAAAATTACTAAATGCTTTGTCTATGATGTAACATGATAGGAAAAATTCATTGAGAGAAAGTGTGTAAATTTTAATAGCTAATATATATACTACATAACATAGGATCATGCATGCTAATTTCTCTTATGAAGTAGGGTGTTGAGTAGATAAGTGATTGCCTAAAATGCAAGTTGCAATGAGGAAAAGGTGATCATATATATGACATAATTAATGATAGAATAGGAAACTTGATCAAAATTGGTGATGGTTTTGATCTAATACCCAATAATTTAAATTGCAAATTGTATCACCTGATGCGATCGTAATATTGCAGTTATGGTGACTGTTGCAACCACATCAGATAACAATTGTGGCTGTAATTTACATCAGGCCGAATCGAATTTAAATATATCTTTTTAATTACAAAATAATTCATACTGCAATGGCCATAATCTACATCACAACGGTCATAATCACATTAACTACAACCATTAACCGGCATCAGCAATTTAGAACACCGCTAATATCTTAGAAAAAAGTGCAATAGGGAATATATAATAAAGAACAAAAAATGACAAATGTAGACATACATATATATATATATATATATAGCTACTCGTGTGAGAACAATGTATGTGAGAATAATGTGTTATTGTGAGAAATGAGAATATTTAGTATGGACCACTAGATCATGATTGAATGGTTAAGATTAAAAGATACATGCACATGACTATCATATGACCAATAATTAACTTTTAATCATAACCATTCATGATTGTTTAAAGGCCCATATCTATTGTTCTCACAGTTTTTATACGAGAATTGTTCAGTACTTCTCTTTGTATATATATATACTTTTAAATGCTTTTTTGACTACCTTTTCAAGCATGCTCATCAAAATGCGACACATTCCAAGTTTTCGAAACTGATGTCTTGTACCTACAAGAGGTACTTCTGCCACCTTTTCTCCATATACCCTACAAAATGTAATATAATGGCATGTCATATGAACATGAAATACAAGGTATAAAAAAACTACAACTCAAACATGAAATGAAATGTCAAATCTTGTAGATCTTGTACTCACCTAATATTTGCAACACTAACTAGTTCTTCATTTTTTTCGAGAAGTACAGTGTAGAAACCCTGGAAATTTAACCTTGGAAGATTTGACCTAAAAAGTTATATAGTACATATAACAATGCAGCACAATTTAGAGACATATTTGATGACCAAAGACAATATAAATAGAGAGGGGATCCACTTACGCCTAGAGTAAGTTTTTTAAACTTACGCCTAATCCTAACCATCAATTCTAGGGAAATCCGATGATTTGAATTGGTGAGTAGATCTAAATCATTAGATTTTCCTATAATTAATGGTCACGATAGAAAGTAAATTTAAAAAACTTATTCTCGAAGTCAGTTGTGTAAATATTAGTATAACCCAGAAATACAATATGCAAAAAAAGGGTAATAGAATATTGAATTTCTTACAATCTGCTGAATTTAACATCTATTGTGATATCTCTTCTAGAGAAAGGGTTTTGTTGGGGCACAAAACATTCATGCATAGCTGAAGCTGCAACACTGAGTTTGGTGTAACACTCTATCAAGAAGTCATTATTAGTAGTATTACCAATATCACTACTCTTAGGGTTTTCAAACTTTAGCAATGTCCAAGTTAAATTGTTCTCTCCCACTGAAATTGCCTTTCCTAATAGTTCATTAAGGCCATAATATATCTGCAAAAAATAGGAACCATAAAATGTAGCATTAACCATCACAATAACTTCAAATTCTATATGCTTATCACATCATAAATATCACCAAAACCATGCATTCACCACTACTTACGCAACCACCGTGGTTGTTCTTAAGGTTGTTGTTAACGGAATAAGAGTACTCTTACTTTGTTCTTCAATGTGTCATTCTTATTTTTTGCGAACAATTTTTTGTTGTTCTTAGCCAAGGGAAAGTGAGGAAAGAGGTAGATGTTGTGGAGAAAATGTAGATGTTGTAGGACCCAAATAAGAATAATAATGATGTTTGCTATTATGTGAAAAAAGTATATGTTGTTTTTATTTTATGAGAAATTGTAATAAATTATAAAACAATGTGTGAGACCCAAATAAGAATAAGATAAATTTTGTCTTTATGGTTGCTCTAATTAACTATTAAATGAATCATAATTGAAAGGGATGATATGAACATAGCCCTAAGCAAATATTGTATGAATTCTAAAAAATTTCATGTGCAACTATTAATCAAAATCACTTATGAGTAAGTAAAGTCATTATTAATAATTTAATGCAATAAAAAATGGAAATGTAATACTTAGAAGGAATGTAAAATCAGAATGAAGCAAAACTATTAATTTGTCATGCAAGATATATTAATTTTTTTCCTAAATGAAGAGAAGGAGGAAGTGAATTTATTGTACCTTTTCGCAATTTTTTCCACAGAACCATTGTTCCAGATGTTGATCTGTTCCACTATTTCTCAAGCATCCAACATGATCTACATAGGGTTGATAAATACAAGACAATTAACATTGTAATTAAAAATGGCAACGGACGAATCGGGATCGGGTTTGTGCTTATCCAACCCCGAACCCAAAACCCAAACCTAGACCTGAATTGAGCGGAGTTGAAAATGATGATACTATCTCCAAACTCAATGGAAACACGCCTGAAACATGTATTTCTATATATACATGTCAAATTTCTCTATATACAGGTTTTATATATGTATTTATGTGTAATTTTGTAATTTTACATATATTAATGGGGTTCAGGATAGGGTATCAACTGCACTAAACCCTGAACCCAAAAGTTGAATTCGGGTAAAACCCAAATCTAATCATATCAGGTTTTCTCCATTAAATTCAGTTGGATTCAGGTAGGTACATAAGGGTATTCTAATTCACATCCCTAACTGTAATTTTGACAAAACATATGCAATTATGCATATAAAAATGGTGTACACATAGAGAGAATGTATGAAATATTGAAGTGAATATACTTATTAGCTTACATTTAAGTTGACACTGAGTGCAAGTAAGAAAACGTCCATCCTCAATGCTCTTGGTTGTGGTTTTGCGACAAATCGTGCAATGACATAATGGACAATACCATTGACCATCAGGGATTTCCTACATGGGAAAAATGAAACATCGTGAAATATAACAATAATGTTAAAAACAAGGTGGAAGAACATCAACAACACTCATTCAAGCAAACACGGTTGAACGACAGTGGTTTATTGTGATATTTGGCGTAGTGAAAGGAAAACAATTAATATACCTTCAAACCAATACACTCCTTATGAAATGCAGACGGGCATTTGTCGCATAAAATGATATCACCACCATATCGACAAACAGAACAAATGTCGTCATTTTTGTCTTCATCGAAATCATTTCTCGGTTTTTCTGTTGTCTCACTTGTCCTATCATCATACATAACTTCTCTTTGACAATCTAAGAGTGATCTTCCATCTTTCAGAAAGATATTACTAGAAGGACTGAAATCACTACTACCACTAGCATGAGAAGCAAAGCCATTAATACCATATATATTGTGACAACATCTGCACTTGATTCCGTCGCGAGTTATCCTCCCTTCGGCCGCCGGAGGGTCCCTACCTCTATTTCCCTGGTAATAAACTTTGGATCTTGCAAGAACCTTGTTTTTTTCTATTAACCAAGATATAACATTTTGAGCTTTCTGATGAAAATGGTTAAGTTTAGGCATCTCCATGTGTTGATGTCTTGTATTCGGAGCCGAACTATTCGCTAGAGAGTCATCTCTAAGATTGAATTCAGGATCCTTTTGAAGAATTCTGGTCACACACTCGATTATATTATCGCTATCAACACCTTCCTCATTGATGGATGAGACATTTAGAGTTCTGATTCCGGCAATAGTCCATCTAGGAATGGTTGCTTCGAGGTATACTCGGCATGCATCTTTGAGTTTTTTCAGGATATGATTTTGTGGAGACTTGTACACGGCCCTCGTCCTGTTCTTATTCGGATACTCGAGGACCCATCCTTCTGCTAACAAATGCTTCTTAGCTTTCAATCTCCATTTGTTTTTATCGCCGATGTCGTTCCTTGTCGCGTATAAGTAATATTTGACAACAGCTTGTGGACAAATCTCAGGTTCAACTACAACATCTTTAAGAGGTGATGATAGTGCAATTGTTACAGGACAAACATCTTTCACATTTGATTCAACATTAGTTGTTGTTTTAAGTCCAATTGAGTCTTGTTTAGTCACAATTGGAATATTGGCTGCAACATTATCAGCAGATTCATGTTCACCTGACTCATGTTCTGATGTTTTTTCCGAGAGACATTTCGGAAGGTCTAAGACATGTAAAATTTCCGATATCGTTAAATCGGCGTAGAGGTTAATGATCTCCATTACTGGCTCTCTCCATAAGTCCTTGATATTGCAAGTCCAATCCTTGATCTTATCAAAAAAATCATCTCTTTTCCTAACATCATAATAAATTTGTTTGATCGAGACAGGAATATACGATTCACTCGCAATCTCTTCGATTAACTCGAGGAACACCCATTTCCCTCTCTGCTTCCAACTATCAGAAACTTCATCCCAGTCCTGAGTGATCCGCAATTGCTGAACTCTTATCTTCATTTCATCACCCAAATCCGGGAAAAATACGTTCCTCTCCTTCATTTCGTTATCGCGATCGAATATAACTCCTTCCCACCAAGCTTCCTCATAATCAACATCAACACATAGACCAAATTGAAGATCATGTTCCGCAATCTCGAGTATAGGAGGGATTGGTCTAATGATCATTCGTTCGTAGGAATGCGAAGAGCCGAAATTTCCACCATCTAAAACAGCAGGAACATTCACCACTTGCTCACAATAAGTTACTCCATCATCTTCTACAATGTTGTCATATCTTATACATCGTTTTTTCTTCCCGCAACGGATAACTGTCCCAGGATTCAATGAGCCTAGAGAACTTACTTCCATACTCCTCACCTGAAAACAAAAGAACATGACCAAAAGAGAGTCGTAAGCTGGTCTAATGATTACATGGAACGGTTTAAGGATTGGAATACAAGAAGTTGTGGGTTCGAGTCTCACCCATAGCAAATTAAAAAGAAAAGAAGAGTTATAAGGTGTCCGATGCTTAGGGAGAAGGGGTGGAATGAAGGAGCTTGATGGTTCGAATGTCGTCAAAAGTAAATACTAACATACTACTATTTGCCGATAAAAAATAATAATTAATGAAAAATTCAGATGTATGTATCACAATTCACAGCTTTTATGTTTCTCAATTCTCACAACAAAAAAACAATTTAGAAAAGGGCTAGTGATACATAAGAGAAATAATGGGACTTTCAAAACCCATTGTGTTATCATAAACAGTACCATAATTCAAAACTTGTATAAGATTAAAAGAATGAAAACAAACAATAACCAAATCTTAGTAAAAGTTCAATACTTCAATCAACAAAACCAACAATTTTGAGGATTGGTGACATATTGAAAACTTATCAAAATCCTTAATTGACAAACGGGAAATCAAAAGGACAACACAACCCGTGATACTTCCACCCAGTAAAATCCGGAAAGGTAGATATACTTAGTCTTATCCTTGTAGTCAATAAGACTGTTTTGACGATTTCGACCGGAGGGTTACAACGCAAATAACCTTACCGTTATGGAGCATAAAATCAAAGGATACGAGACACAAAATGGTTAACCCATTTTTTTTTTAAAAACCCATAAATTCAAAAACAAAAAAGTTAATTTCTTGATCAAATACCTCAACTTTGTCATTGACAAGTAGCTTCTTTTTCCTAGAGATTCTTGTACGATTTCTGCTACCATCATCAACCATATTCATTGTTGAATAACTTCGATTCTGAGACATGATCATTCAGTTCTCAAAGTCACAGTTTGGAGAAAAGAAGCTAAGAAAATGATAAAAACATTAAACATGACAACTAAGGAATAACAAGTCTTGTTTGGTTGTTTTGTTTCATACAACAACACTACTCATTTCCACGTACACTCTTCAATTCTACACCATGCATGCATATATACACATATATATATATACACATATATATATATACACATATATATATATACATATATATATGTATATATATATGTATATGTATATGTATATGCATATGCATATGCGTGTGTGGAATTTTAAAAATTAAAAATGGTGTCAATTATAAAAATTGTGAGAAAAGTAAAATTTTAAATAAAATGAATTAATGAATAAACTTAAATGTAATTAATATTACTTAATAAAATAACATATATTTATCTTTTACAAATAAGATAGAAGAAATTTATTAAAACCCCCATAAACTTTTGAAAATTTGTAAAGAGGTATTATGAACTTTTAAATCATCTTGATCATTAAACTATTGTAATTATACTAATCAATTCTTCAATTCATTTTTCGTTGAGTTTCTAATAGAGAAAGATGTAGGTAAAAAAAATTTCCACCAATATAGAAGAATCATTGTCCTTTGTATTTTATTAGTTTTTTTTATCTCTTTCCAAAACTACAACACTCAAGATAAAAGTTGGAAGGTTAATATCGTTCGTAACATAATAAATATTAGATTGAAGGATTTATTGACATAATTATAATAGTTTAAGGGTAATTGAGATAATTTAAAAGTTTGTAATGACAATTTGAAAATAACCAAAATTTTAAGGAATATTAGTATACTTTTCCAAATAAGATATAATAATTAATATTAAGTATTTTTATTTCTCATAATAAAAATACATTTTCAATGGTGGGATTCTCTTCCTTGTATTATTCGCTCAACCGCTCTTATTCTTTTAAGGCAATAGTAAATTTTATAAATAATAATTAAATGAATTTTAATTTAATGTTATAGTAATTAATAATTAATTATTAAATTACAATAGAAAAAGGTAATTTGTTCTAAAGTAGATTGGAAAGTATATTCAATAAAAGGTAAGTTGGAAAAAAGTAAGTAAATGACTAGACATTTACGCATCTTGTCCATATCCTTGAAAATAGGCAAAATAAAATAAAATAAAATGATATAATAATATAAAATTTATGAATAAAGGTGAACTCCATTGATAAAGATTAACACAACTCAAAGACATAAGTATCAATATAAGTTATTACAGTTTAAACCACGAAATTAATGAAGTCGAACTAAAAAATGTAATTTGTTTTCGTTTTATGGTTCGATCAGATTTCACAGTTTGATCCAATTCTTTTTTAATAAATCATTTAAGATTGGTTTGAGATTCCATATATTCAGGATGGATTCATATCGAACCACATATTTAAAAATCATTATTTCATATAAGGTTAAGGACTAAACCAAATGTCATATTGATTATTATCATTATTCTAGTTTAATTAATATTTAGTTATTTTCATTATTTCAATTCGGTTAATGTTAAGTTATTTTTATTATTTCAATTTGGATAATGTTGAATTGTTTTCATTATACTAGTCTTTTGTCAAATTTCTTGATATGACTTGTTTTGATTAGTATTATGCAATTATCCATATGAATTGTATTTTAAATTTAGGAGTGAGAGTGTTTGTTTCTTAGCTAAAAAACAATTGCAATACATAATTGATCTCTTAAAGAATATAATTTGACATATTGCGGTATTTTTTTAAAACATGCAAATCGTGGAACTAAACAGATCCAAACCATTAATAATTAGTTTGATTCGGTTCCTACACAAAAATTCAACATTAACCGAGCTAAACCATGTCCTTCTATTTAGTTTGATTTTTGAATTACACAAAAAAAACGAAAAACAATCTAGACTACTACAACCCTAGACATGAGTTTGAATCTCAATATTGAGAGGTGGGGACTTTTGTGTTGATAGATAATTTGTAAGTACCTATCTAAATGCTATATAAGTTAAGAAGATAAATACGAAGTCCTAGACCCAACTCATTGAAAATTGGTAAGTACCTATTTAACTTTAAATTAGTATAGTTTTGAATACAACTATCAATATCCAGACCAAAGAAGGATAAGCTAGAACAAGAGCTTCAAGACTAAGGGGTCACTAACCAGGTCGAGAATAAAGGAAGCCCTTTTCGACAAGTTGATACGACCCTAATGAAAAGGAGACCAAAGAAGAAGGAGCATTACCAAGGATGGTGCATTACATTGAAGTGTTTCGAAAATCACTGTGTTTCGAAAATTCTTTGTCTCTGACTATAAATTATATTAATATTAATGTTAAAGTGCTTTTCAAATAGTCCTTGAAACAAACTAGAAAAATTGCTTTTCAAATAAGAACCTTCTGTTTCTCTTCTCATAAGGTTAGGAGAAGTATGTACAAGTATTTTAAGTGCTTTTAGCTTCTTCTATGAAAAAAGTTATGACTAGTGAAATTAGCATTACTTATGATGAAAAGTTAAACTCTTGCAAATACAGACAAGTTTATGAATAAATACAAACTTCTAAGGACTTCACCGAATTATAAAGATTCAACAAAGTTCTACGTTAATTATCAGTTACCTAACACAATCTTCATCTTTTATCCAGATTTGGGTGCGGCTAACAATCACCCGAACCAACAAAATTTCATGCTTTATCTGTCAAATCTTCTGAATCACCCTGAGCTTTGCACTTCGACTTCTGCGGTTCAACTTCTCTTCATCTCCTGATGGTGTGATTGGTCTTTTTGTAAGAATTGCTCCATTTGAACCATGTATTACATTTCTTATCCATGCTTCTTTTTCTTTGATTTCATCAATAGCCTTAATCAAATCATTATTGCAACCTTCTCCCTGAGCCACATTTTCTTCACCGCCTTTAACTATATCAAGAAATGTTTGCTTCACAATTCTGTCCTCGAGACTATGGAAAGATATGACGGCAAGTCTACCACCAGGTGAAAGGGAATCAAAACAAGAATAGAGGGAATCCTCAAGAGTCTTAAGTTCATCATTAACAGCGATTCTCAGAGCTTGAAAAACTCGTGTTGCTGTCTTTATCCAACCTTGTCTTCCACCTGTTACAATGTAATTGAAATTTGTTTATGAATAGAAAAGCTTATGGGTTAGCTTATTTGGACTTATCAGCGTATGAATTGAGGAACAATCTTTCTTTTCACAAGCTTATGAAAATAACTTACGAACTTCGCGTATCTATAAGATTATGAAAATAAGTTCTTTTCTTATTGAATAAGTGTTTTATTATGTTGTTTATCAAACGGACTCTAAGTATAGTATACACCTTTTTCTTGAGAAATTTACAGAGGGGCTGCAAACTCATATTACAGATTCTCTTCTAATGGACTGGAAAATCTTAAGATCAGAAATGGCATTGTAGTGAAAATTACAGGTTAGAGTAATCACCTTAAAAAAGAGGGGTAGAGTAAATAATATCAATTAATGACATGGATTAGTGTAGCTCTTATTTAGAACAAGAATCAAGCTTTCCACTAAGTATAACCCATCATACGTTCGATCTCTCGTTCTGCTCACTGCGTTATTGGTGCATTTCTTAGATGCCTTGAATTTTTTACAACCTTCAGTATTTTCACACAATGGCCATGCTTCATATCATAACCTTTTCACCTTACCTTTGTCTTGGTCTCTTTTATCCCACCACAATAATACTTTAGCCTTTGGTTTAAAGCCTCTAGATACACCTAGTGTGTCATTTGCTATCTTCATAATTCCTTTGGCCATCTCATCCCATATATCATTAGCACTTCTTTGTGCCTCACAAAACCCTCTGTTGAAAGCTCATTTGTTCCTTTCTCTTCAATTTCCATCACTTGATTCTTAGCACTCTATCTTGACATTTTCTCTCCAATCTACCCTTAACCCTTACATCCATAACCAATACTCTATGTTGGGTTGTCAAGTTCTCTCCATGTATGACTTTGCAATCTACTTTTTGTGGTTCTCCCTCTCGACCAACAACAACACTAACAATAATAATAGGGGTGACCCAATGCACAAGGCTACCTCGTAAGCGAAAAGATTGTTTCTGATATTTGATTTACACAAAAACATTATTTTTATGATTTAACTGTTTTAACGTGTTCACAGAACACACCTACCAGCTATTTGATACTTGTCGACATGTATGATACTTCTAGTTAAACTGAAAAAGAGAATCGGAGAGGAATGTACCTCTCGCTGCAGGAGTAACACGACGAATAAGATCAAGCAAGTCACCGGTTGAATGGAATCCACCGGTTAATCGGGCTTGGGCAATCTTCTTTTGCAGAGTACGCCAATTACTTTCTTCCCCATAATCCCTAAGGATACGCCCCACTTCAGAATCTGGCCAAGAATTTAATATGTCTTCTGCTTTAAGACTTGCCTGCCATAGGCCTGTCCATCAGTTAATAGGAAACAAAAATTATGAATGACTCTGCAGCAAGTAGGCAACAGAATACCATTCCACATGAAACTTCGTTAACCAAACACTTACGACAGTATTTTAGTGCGGTGAAAAAGGAAAAGAGAACATTAAATTAACAAGAAATATTGACGAAAACCGTCAAAGAAATTTATAATTTGGAGAAGCGTCTCAGATAGGACTAATAGAAGCATAAGCCAGATCATATATCAAGAAAAAGGTATCTAAGAAATGGAAATATGTACTCCATTTCTGCTTTTTTTTTCCCGAGACAACATGTATTTGGTTACACCATCTTAATTATTTCCAAATATTCCACAGAACCAACATGTCTACACCCTTCTAGAGGCCTCCCTAATAGTGCAGGACACATGTCCTAACAGAGATCTGAAAGAATAGCTTATGCCTAAAACTCCTCAATATAAATGTGCAATCAATTCTAACACTAATATTACTGAGGCATCCATTCTTGAGAACCCTCTTGCCCGACGAAACTATGAAAATATATAAAAACACTAATTACTCCATCTAGTTGTTTGACATTTGACAAAGATAGTACCTATTGCGTAATTACCATAAACAAAGCTCATTTAGCAACATGGGATCAGTTTTTTCTCTGCCTTTTGAGCAATTAGGCATCAGTTAAACTGATTTTCAAAAAAAATTAACCACAAGATCCCAACCTTCTTCACTGCATTGTACTTACAGTATATATTGTTAAGCTAAGAGAATACAAACGAAATCACTAAACACCATTTATCCAGTGTCGTCCCCACACGTCACTCACACAACTAGGTTAGCACTCAACATCATTGCAATTTAATCTCCAAAAAACATTTTATGGCTATATATTGTTTCCCTGAAGTGCACAAATTTTGCATTGAACTCGATGTATCTGAAACTATACCTGAGGATCCATACGCATATCAAGCGGTCCATCACCAAGCACACTGAACCCTCTCTGAGGATTATCCACCTAAAGAAACAGAAGAAAAAAAGTAATCAAAAGCAAACAAAAAAGTTTCAAAATACTCAACCACAAATTTTGGTTCGGTAAGATAGGATACCAAATAAAACAATACAGCTAGCAAATTGGTGAAGCAATATAATAACTATAAAAAGTGGATAACGCTATCATTAAAAAAGAAAATACATGTATGTATGCGGAATTAGAATTCTACAGATAAAATTTGGAAAAACAAACCTGCATAGATGACATTCCCAAGTCCATTAAGATGCCATCAACGCCGTTAGCCACTAACTTTTCCTCACCAGTTTCTATAAGCGCAGACTTTATATGTCTAAAATTCTTTAACATTGTAAATACTTTGACACTAGAGTCACCACTAGGCAAAACAGAATTGATTCGAGCTTGAGCCATCTTATGTGCCACAGGATCCACATCCATCCCAATAAAATACTTCAATTCTGGATGACCACTAATCACCTGTTTTATTTTTCATCCAAATTAATAACATCATAGAAATAACACAAAGATAATAAGTTTTGGGTACATAAAGATGATAAGTTTAATTTATAAGTTTTTGTTGCTTACAGTATAAACTGGTTTTTAATCTGGTTTCTACACTTTTTTTCTTCTTAAATGAGTCTTTGTAGTGATACAGATTTTCAATTAAGTTATGTTTTATTCTCACCTATGACACCATTAGAATTTGTTGAGACTACTCAACCATGTGGCATGTTGCTATTTTGTGTCAAATGGAAGTACCAAAGAAGGATTCATCTCAAAACGTTTGTAACTATATGGACCAAAAGGTTAAGAAAAATTACACTATCGTCCAGAAGTTTGACTTGATTACATTGAGCACCGCTCTTATAGCAATGCGAAATGCCCACACATAGTAAACCATAAAGGCCAACCCAATGCACAGGTCTCCCAGTTAGAGGGGTCTGGGAGGATAGATGTACGCAACCACATGTACTACAATAACAACAGCCAAGTCTTAATCACACTCGATGGGAGCTACTAACCCCATGCATTGAACTACCCCTTTTTATGTTTTTTTTCATAACATCACACGACTTAATTACATTAAGAGCCGCTTTTACAACAATGGCGAAATGCCCACACATGGTAAAACATAAAGGGCAGCCCAATGCACAAAGCTCCTACCTGGACGGGTCTACGTAGCCCCGTGCACAACAATAACAACAACAACAACCGAGCCATAAACTCACTAGGTGGAGTCGGCTAACCCCGTGAATTGAACTTCCCCTTTGTATCCTTCTTTTCATAACATCACACGCTTCCCAAAGCGCCAACTAAATTGTCAATACAGCATCGACCATTCATCCTTATTACTTTAATCTAGGTATCAATTACCGCAACTACCGCAACTACAGTATAAAAAACTCTTACGAACTATTTCCTAATTAATTAATTAATAAAAAACACAAGATAAATATACTAACAGCAGAGGAATGACCAGCAGCACCAAGAGTACAATCAACGAAAGAGTTCAAAGATGAAGAAGTTGAGAAAACATCAAGAACTTCAGTGAGCATAACAGGTATATGAGAAGAAGATCCATAGCGTTGAATTATTGAATCCTTATCGAATTCTTTATCAGAACGAGTTCTTCTCTTCTCCTTAACTAACCCTAATTGTTGCTTCTCCTTCTTTGAGAGAGTTATGATGTTGTTGCTAATGGATCTAGTAATGGTTTTTGATGTTGTTGAAGAATAAGAAGAAGAAAGAGTGTGAATGAGTTTAGGGAGAGAAACCATTGCAGCCACCATTGTTAAGGAGCTTATTTTTTCACCACTTTGTATTTGATTTTCAAGATGACCTTATATGGGTATCTTATTTTTAATCAAACAAATAACTCGGGTCGAGTTTTGTCGATGAAAAAAATATTCGTTGGAAGCCTTTTACGTATCTATAGATGTTCCCGACTCGAACATCATTGTTTCTAGTGCGAAGATACATGTGGGAAATAAAAAAATAACATAATTCTTTACCAATAATATCATTGGTTAGTACAAACAAAATCACTCAATAAATTATTAATAATGTTAGTTAGATCTATAGAAAAATCAAAAAGTCAATGATTCAATTCTCATGAACAATATTTGTTAGGATAATACATTTAGTTTCCTTATAATATACCCTGAAATGGATTAATTTATTAGTTATAAGGTGAGAAAATACATTTAATAGTACCAAAAGTACACTCATTAATTATAAACTAGAAATTCATTATCTTTGATTGAATTTATTTATCTAATGTTGATGTTGTTTGTTAAAATATTTTAATAGGAGAATTACCAAATTTTTAACAATCTTAAATTTCACGATTCTCACATAATTAAAATAAAAATATAAATGTATAATTGAATTTATATTCTTGATTTTTTTGTGGCATGCATTTATAAATTTGGTATGATGATCTCCGTAAGTCAAATCCTCAAGGTACCTTCATTTTCTATATGAGGAGAAGGTAAACTATTTTATGATTTGGTCTATTCAGGACTATACTTATTCTTGATATATTAACGTATAATGTTCTCATTATTTCTAATGTGCTAACATGTGTATTTATTCATTAAGTATATATCAGTTCCAGTTTCTAGAAGTCATGAGTTATCAAGTTTTGATTACTTATTTTATAACTCATTAGATAAATACCAAATATAATTGTTAAAATATATAATGCCAAAATATTAATTATAAAATTATAAGTTTCTAAACCCAAATCGAATCTTTTATGCCACACTCTTTACATATTTTAGGTCAAAAGTGAATATGGAGTTAACTCCCTTGACTTGTTGAAAAGAAATAGGGCTTGATAAGAATATTTTAAATTTTCCTTTCTACAATACTATTTCAGTGAGGAGTTGACACACATATGTTCTATGATGAATAATTCCCTTTGAAGAAAAGAAATCGTATATCAAGAATCTAGCACCATTATTACTCCTTAGGTACTTCAACTTTGTACCAAATTGAGTTTCAAGAAAGGATATAAAATTAACAATATGTTGTCTAGTTTCATTATTGGATTTCATTAAAATAACACATAAATTATGTGTAGTCATCAAGTAAAGTAAGGAAGTTATTATGTGTAGTCATCATAATGCTTCAACGGTCCATATGATAGACTTCAAAATTGCTTCTTCCATAAAGTGTTGTATCCATGACAAGCCCATTATATTGCTCTAATTTGTTGTCCATATAGAAGATGAGTTAAAGAGGGTTGTGGCCGACTTTGGTCAATGAACTTCAATTTTTTCTTTGACTGAAGACCTAATTTCATAACTCGAGGCTAAGAATGAAAACTTTTCTCATTAAGAAAGGGGAGCAAGAACAAGTGCTAGATTATCGTTGGAATGAAAGAAACACATATTAAAAGGATTAATGTTAAAAGCCTGATAGAAGGTAGTGTTATGGAGAACAAGGAAAGAATATATCCATAATTCTACACGAAAGAAAGGATAAAGAAGAGAGAAAGGTCAATTAGGGATTTACAGCTCTGATACCATTTTAAAATTGAAGAGAAACAAAATATAAAAGTAATTCATTTCATTCTAATAAAGTTTATGTAATAACTTGGCAAGGTAGTGCTTGGAATGTAACCTACAACAACTTGGACTAGATGGATGTAATGCTTCCATGTAGTGCTTGAGTAATGGTTTTGATGGAAGGATAATATGTATAGGTAAAATTTGTCATTCCTCTATTTCAATTTCAATTCTAATACCAATTATTTTATAAAACATGCATTCAAAATTTCTAGATGTATCAATGTACCTAGTTTCTTTTAAGGAAAGGGAAGAAATGTTATGGTTGAGGGTGATGTCTATGTTTGTTAAGATCTAATTTAGTCCAACCTAATCATGTAATAGAACATTTTAAAATATACAAAATGTATCTTCAAAATATACAAAATCTCATTATCATTTTAAAATATAACAAATTCTATCAATATTTAGGTGCAAAATCTAAAAAACTTTTGGGTGTGAAATCTAAAAAAAATTTGGGTGCAAAATCTAAATAACTCATAAATCCCACATAGAAGAGTTTTTAAAAAAATAACTGTCAAATTCCACATTGAGGAACTTGAAAAAAAGCTCAATGTTATAAATATAAGTCTCATCTCTTCATATTTACTTGCCCCAAGTTGAACACACTTTCATTCATTTTTTCTTTCTCCCTCACATTTTTCGCCGATGCATTCCCGACAAATCTCTCCTCCTTTCTTTCCGTGGTACTAAGAATTAACACAGACAGTCAAATTGCGGAATTTCGAGAACTAACACTAGTAGTCAGTACTAAGGGAAAATAATTGCCACGAGTAGCCATATTGTGAGCATTTCGAGAACTCAAACTAGTAGTCAGATTGTGGGAAAAAAATTGACACGAGAATCCATATTGTGGAATTTTGAGATTTGGCACTATTAGTCATATTGTGAGAATTTCGAGAATTGGCAGTGGTAGCCATATTGTGGTGGGTGTATTCGAGATTGGTTCTTACAGTGTAGTAAGAATTTAATAGTAGAGATATGGGATGTTTTATCCTAGGGCGGTGTGGTTGATAATTGTTGATATTTTTAGTACGACAAGTGAATCGTATCGTTCAAGTAACAAACCGGTAAATACTGGGATATCGTCCTCAGAGAGCAATTTGGATCTATACTATTTTATAAAATAGTAAATTGAGTATTATGTACAAAGTTGGGAAATAGTGTTGTTCATTGGTTTAGATTATCAAAAAATGGTTGATTTAAAATGGTTTTCTAAAACAAAATAAAAATGGTTGGGGTTGACTTTAATCATTCCTCCTCTTTGTAATCTTTATATTCAATTCTATAAAACTTGCGAAGTTATTGATCTTGATGCAACATGTTCTTTGAATCATTTGTATCATTTCTTTGATTACAAGATCCTTAGATAATTCATCAAACACCATTTCTTTGTATACTTAATCAATTATCTAGCACTAAATTCAATGTAAAAATAATTCATACATCATTGTCCATTCCTAGATCAATGATGAATCAAGAAAGATTATCCAGATTCGATTCCAAGTTTAACATCCTAGTTAAACTTAGATCCAAACTAGAAATTAAGAAGAATCAAGCATTAAGCATAGAATAAACTTTCCAAAATCAAACAACAAAAATATATTTTCGAATTGAATCCAAGAATACAAGAGTTAGAAGATTATATTTCAATCACAACACCGAGAGAATTAGTCACTCGTCCTAGACATTACAACACTAGAATGATGTAAAATACAAGAAAATCTAGATCTAAAGTCGTTCCCACGACTTCTCTCATTCTCTCTCGTGTTTCTCTCTCTAGAAAGTATGAAGAAAATGCCTTGAAATTTATTGGGCGAGTATATGACAGAAAATTTGGTATTTTTTCTAGCTTGAGCGAGGTCCTCTAGCTTGGGCGAGAGACCAATGCTAAATTTTTCACAAATCTTCTTCAATTTTCAGCTTCTTCCACCTCATTAGCTTGAAAATGACACAACATATATAAGTTTCCTAAGCAAGAAATAATTACACTAGATTGTATAGAGTTGTACAAGGATTTCATTATAACTAAACAATAAGTGCCCAAAATTGTATAGGTTTTCTTTACAACAAGACACTTAACAACTGCCCCAAACCTAGAATCTTGTTTGTCCTCAAGCAAAGTACTTGGGTTCAATTCAAAATTAGTGAACCTGGTTTTGAAATAAATCAATCTAATCATGGCAATCATCTAGAATTTTCAAAGAGACATGTTTCACGATCGATCATAGTGATCTGAGTTCCAAGTGATAATATGACATATGTGCACTTCAATTTCAAATAGAATAGCAAGAATAACTTCTCAATTCAACCAAATGAACTCTCTTATGCTCATAGGGTAAGTGTTTCACTCAATTCTTCACTGGATTTATACAATTTGACTTTGCCTTTCATTTCAGTTATGTCATGTACACATGTTCAACCATGGATCTCAAGGACTTAACTTAAGGTTGTAATGGGGTCTGGCTTCAAGGAAATTTGGTTTTTCTAGGATACAAAAAGGAGGTAGAACATTAGTGCATACTCATACTTTCTTCACTTGTTCACTTGGATTTCACTTCCAAATTTCTTGATACTAAACCATAGCTTATGCTATCAACCATTTGATTCTTCTTCTTCAAATGACCCTTTCTTTTGAGTCTTGCCTTTTTGGCATGATTTATACATTATTTACTTTCATTTGATTTCATTATACTCATCATTTACACAAACTTGAAGAAGAAGATTCTTTGATTCACTTTCCAACCTAGATATATAAAGGACATGTTCAGTCATTGCTCAGCATTACAATTAAAAACCATATGCACTAATGATATTTCTTCATAGGTATGAGAATTGACGTATTTCATTTTGGCTAGGGTGCATGATTTTTAAAAATACTTCAGCTCAAAGGGGCTACAAAGAATTGTATTCATGATTCAAGCAAGGGTTGGCTTTCTGGTTGTAGCTTAAATCTCATAAAGTAGGATGTTGGTGTAGCAGAAGCGGTCGTTGCGCAGCGTTGGCCACAAGCAATCAAATAATGTGCATAGAATAAATAGAAGAGAAGAAAGAAGATAATTTGTTAACGGGGTTCGGCAATTGTGCATACATCCCTGGGAGCACTGAGCGACTACCAAGATATTATTAAAGAATAAGGATTACAAATCCTAGAACACTCATGGGCCCACCTGCCCATGAGGTGCTTATATCTGATGCACGTTATAACAAGGGACTTGAGTCCAATATATAATATTGGTTACTCTACTCTATTCCAATACTAGACAATGTGGGACTAACATAATAAATATTTCAAGTATCCCCAACAATCTCCACCTTGATTGAAATAGACGAATATCTCGCTCCTTAAGAAATCTACACAAGAATCTTTACCTTAGCAATATATGACTCCACCTTGTTCAATGTCTAATTCACTTTAACTTCTCCCCTACAGCATAGACTTTCTGAGTATCCTTGATGATGTTACCAAGAGTCTAGCTCTCCAAAATTGTAGAGCAACTTCTCATACTGCCATCAAATAGAGCATACCGCCTAGCCACCTATTTCTATGAAGTCTTTCGATATATTGGAACTTCTACACAAAAGTTCACCAACAATCATCCTCTTTAATACTCAGCCAAACTGAACCTTGGATCTTCCTTGAAAAGCCTCAACCGCTACCACCATTGTTTACTCTGACAATGCTAGTTCAAAAGAACTATCATACTTCACCATAAAGAGTATACCCACAGCACACACCTTGCGTCAATGCTAACTAATGTATGTGTCACATCCTTGCATCCAAGCCAATGCCCATGTCACACCACTGCATCTCTACCAATGCTCGTGTTACAACTTGCATCAAAGTCAATGCTCATTTAACACCATACAACAAAGTCAGTCAGCGCATATGTGCTTTTGTGGATCTGCTAACAATTAACATCATTCACTATGACGTCCCAGACCCGTGTTGATACCCATCGGGTCTGCTACCCACGAGTCCTTCGATACCCAACAGATCTGCGGGTACCCACAAATTCAAAAAACATTACAAATAATTGTGAGTAATTCATGTAATTGTGTATTTGCTTTCTACAATCTTATATGTTATTTAGGTAATCAACAAGAAAAAAATTATAAAAAATATTAAAGTTTTAAACACATTTTAAATTTATTATTTCAATATTATGATGTAAAATTGATTTAGTAAGAATTGTTCAATCAACAAAATATTGGATTATATATATAAATTAACAACATAACATCACTACTTGACAATATAACATCATTGCTTAACAATCTTTAACAACATAATAATCACATCTATAAATTAATAATATAACATTATGGATTAACAATATATATAGAAAAGAATAGTAGGTTCAGGTACCTATAGGTCTGCGTACCTCATTACCCGGACTTAGACCCATCCAACAGTGGGTCTTAAAATCTCAGATCTCAATTACTCGTGGGTCCAAAAACATAGACTCATACCCAACCCTTTGCGAGTATCCAAGGGTCTAGGTACCTATTGTCATCTATAATAGAACATTATAGGATTGTCTATACATAGCCCTACATATTTAGGTTATACATATTTAGGTTATATATATTTAGGTTATATATGATCCACCAAATGCTCTTAGTCGCATCATTTTGGATTAGATTAGAACACCAATTACACCACTAGAAACATAAGTATAACAAAACTCTTAATATAGAGATGCCACACATTCATCAAATAACCACTATCTTCCTTTTGTTTCATTATGTAAACCATGCATAACCATCATAATTTCCTTCAAAAGCTACCAATTTAAAAATTTGTTTTTTGAACACAAATTCAATTCCACATAGCAAGTAATTTATAAACCCCTCATTCATCCCATTTTCTTCTAGCATGATTCAACCATTAAATCCAAAAGGTAAAAAATAAAAAAATAAGATGTAGAGAAGAGAAGAAAAAAATAAAACAAAAAAAATTGTGAAAATATGAGTTTCAAAAGTTCTTCTCTTCTCTGCTTGGCTCTTTTGCATGCATTCTCTTGTGCCATTCATGCCTTTTACATTAAAAAACTTCTAAACAAATACCCAGAATTTTCAACATTCAAAAATTACCTCACACAAACCAACCTTGTTGACCAAATCAATAGTCGCAACACCATCACCATCCTCGCCGTTGACAACGGTGTCGCCTCTTCCATCTCTAGCAAGTCACAATCGGCCATCAAGGCCATCATTAGCACCCACATTGTCCTCGACTACTTTGATGAGAAGAAGCTCAACGAAGCTATAGGTAGTGGTGATTAGTTGACCACCATATATCAATCTTCAGGTCTTGCTGTTAACCAACAAGGGTTTATCAAGGTTGCCCTCGTTGGTGAGGGCACCGTTGGATTTGGCTCAGTTGTTAAAGGCTCCCCGATCAATGTTGAGCTCGAGAGGATGGTTACTAACCAACCCTACAACATCTCTATTCTAAAGTTTCTAAACTGAGCTCGAGAGGATGGTTACTAACTAGCCCTACAACATCTCTATTCTAAAAGTTTCTAAACTAATCATTTTCCTTGGGGCTGATAAAGTGCACACTGCAAAGACACCAACAGTTGCTACAAAAGCTACAGTATCTTCGCAGTCTACAAAGGCTCCAGCTTCCTCCAGGAAGGCGAGAGCTCCTTCGCCTTTGGCTGAAGAAGGCATCTCTGACTCTCCGAAGGAAGCTGGTGCCCTAGAAGCAGAGGCCCCAACCCCAATAGCAAGCTCACCAGTAGCTGAGGCACTTGGCCTAGGTGATGATGATGTTGCTAATGCACAAACTCCTAGTAGATCCTCACGTATTCATATTGGTTTTGGTGCAATGATGAGCTTTGTTTCCCTCTTGGTTGTTTTGTAAAATGACTTCGAAAGAAAAATAATATTTAGGATTTGTATGTAGATTATAGTACACTTATAGAAGAAGAGAAAATGGCTCTTTTGAAGAAAGGAAGATAATAATATAGGAACTAGTATTGAATTAGGGTTTGTTGTTATTAGAAATATTTGTAAATGACTTCAAATTCTTGTGTTAAAGTGTTTGTGGGATTTAAATAGGAATGTGATATTTTCATGTTGTGATTGAGGTATGAGAATATTTGTCATTTTATTTTCTTTTATTATGTTTTACATTTTCTAGTTGATATGAATTTGCACAACATATTTTAACCTCTCTCATCTCACTATTTTTTCAGGATACCTAATTATGTTCTAATATTGTCCAATTTTAGATTACAAACTTATTTTGTCCATTTTAGAGTAAATGCTTATTTCAATCCTTGAAAAATATTAGTCAAAATAGTTCCTAAAAAAATAAAATTTAAACTTGTGATCCCATAAGATAAGAATGTTAGTTATATAAATTGTTCTGTTTTATTTTTATCGACAAAAGAAATTATATAAATATATGAAATCACAAACATCGTCAACCCTTAAACAACAAATAAACTCAAAGAGTAAAAATAAGAAAACCTAGTTATCGCAAATACACGATCATTGATTCTTATGGACTGAATTCCAACCCAAATGTAAACCTGAATATGATGGTCATGTATTTGCAATAGTTTGGAGCGTTGGTTCAAAGTGGTACACAATATGGCCTTAAACCCATTAATAAAGCGATTAAATCATCATTATCTTATTTAATTATAAACAAAATGTCATGTCCATTATTTCTTGAAAACTTCTACATACTAAAAATCAGTGGATGGGCTCATAATTTGGTTGGTTTAGTCGTTGCCCTAATAGGTATAAATGACTTAAAAACTCATGTTTATAAGCTATAAGTTATTGCCATTAACTTATGAAATCATAATTTATAAGTTGGTGACTTTTAATAAAAATCTTATAAAATCAAACAAAGTTACTAACTTGTATTTTATCCATTTGTTTAAACTTTTAAGTAGAGGTATCAACTTAGGCTACGTGATCAAGTTCGATTAGGTCTGGTTTGGGTTCAGGCCATTTCAAGCCCGATCAAAAAACCCAAATGTTATTCGGGCTAAAAATATTTGCCTAAACCTTATAGTAGATCAATTTTTAACTTAAACCTTATGGTAATGATTTATGTTGTTGGGAAAAAAATAGAACCAATTTTACGACCTACATGTGTGACGCAAAATACACACCAACAGAAGTAGTAAACAAACAAATAAAATAGATCAAAAGTTTAAGAATAACATTCAAAATTTTAACATAGAAAAACTTCATAGAATTGCCCAAATTATCTTCCTAATTAGGTCCTAAACACGACATAATCCATATTCACATATATTTTATGTAAATTTGTAGTATCCATATTATATATAGTTTATACGTATGTACAAATTCAAATATGATATATTGTTAATGAAGGTTCAACATATATCCTATAAGAGTATAACTTTGCTAATTGTGCGTTGAGATTCTCATTTCAAATGGCTTCTTTTTCATAATATTCGTCACCGATCATGTCAACTCTTATGTACTCCATAATCTAATTAAAAATTTAATGTGATCATAGGCTATATATAATCTCCAACCTACGGATTCTTTAGATCAACAAAAGATAAAAAAATATATGCACGTGTATAAGTTTTATACGTTGTCTACTATTCATATTTAATTATCATTTACTCTTCAAAAAAATTAAAATAAATGAATAATGAATACTATTTTAATTGTGCATAATTTTTATGTTATGTATAGATATTACACTTTAAGAATGTATTTGTTCATAGTGTTGTGATAATCGGACTGTACTAGGCAGTCCGACTGGTTTGACTACTGACCGGACTTGAAGATTGATTTGAACCAGGAAGATTATAGTCTGATTGTGTTAAACCCAGTTAAATCGGAATAACCCGGGAAGTAAACCGAACGGCTTAATTAAAATTAAAAAATAAACGAACGCTACTTTAATCTTTTGTTTTACTCTGTTCCAAAAAAAGTATTAGAGATGTTATTTTAATATAATTATACATAACAATTAATTATATAAAATTTTATGTTGATATATAATTATATATTTATTGATAAAAATTATTAATTATACATTAAATCACTCAGTCTAATAGGACGATTTAACTGTTTAAAACAGTTAAATCTAATAACGAACTTCTTCTGATTTCACGTCCAACTCAGGTTTCATATAACATTAATTCATATATACATTTGGAATCACATAAATTTGTATGTAGAGTTTAAGAATTAAATAACAGAAGCATATACTAAACATTTGGAGGAAATATGTGCGACCCCATTAAATTATAATCATAAACAATCAGATAAATTATTGAAATGGTGGAATATGTGCATATCTTCAATGCTTCACCACTAATACTGGCTTACTTTGGTGCTGTCCCCTAACCTCAGTTTTTTTATTCAGGAAAATATACTTGTGTAATATTAGATGCTTCTCTTCCTCTTTTTTTTAATCTATAGATATTTAGTTTATATTGATAACCATAGATATTCATATTTCAGTATGCAAGTAACATATAATATAAAAACGAGTATAATATTTATACAATTTATACACAATCACTATATTATCTATCATTTATTTGTATTACTTTTTAAAGTGTCGATAATAATTAAACATGAAAATAATAATACATTGATAATATATAAAATTCATATACAGCGTTACTGCATACTTTTTTTTTTCTCTAGTGTTGGGTTCGGATACATAATCTTCCCCAAGAGTATTGGAGCCCAAAGATTATTTTCTCCATTGCAGGGGGTGTTGGAACTCCTATATCCTTGGATGATGCTACCCAATATGGGAGTTTTGGTCATTTTGCAAAAGTCATGGTGGAGATCAATCTAAAGGATAAGCTCCCTGAGCAAATCTTGGTTGAAAGAGAAGGATTTGCCTTCTTTGTCTCTCTGGAATATGAAAACTTGCCTGACTATTGCCAAGGTTGTCATGCAATTGGTCATTTGCTATCGAATTGTAGGAAGAATATGAAGCATAACATGGCTGACAAAGCTAGGAATGCAGTTCAAGGTGATGAGGCAATTGATCATGAGGATAGTGATAATGTGATTGTGCAAGACACAGAAGACTTTGATGAGGTTGCAGCCAATGATCTCAGATTGGTTGGCAAGCTTTGGGCAGATGATGAAAATTCTGAGGCTGAGGATGAGTATACAGCTGTGGTGAGTAAATCTCAGAAAAGGAAACTGAAAAAGAAAAGTCAAGCTGACAAGGTGTACCATACCCGAAGGGGTGGCTACCTCAACACTTCCAAATGAAGCTCATCTATTGGAATTGTAGGGGAATTGGGAATAAAAACACAAGACTCACCCTAAAGAATATGTGTTTGTCTCATAAACCTTCTTTGGTTTTCATTGCTGAACCTATGATCTCTCAATCTGCTTTAAGAGATTCTTTCTGGGCTGCTCTCAACCTTAAGTTTTTTGCTGTGAATAATAGAGGTGATCTCTATCCCTCTCTTTGGGGTCTTTGTAGTGTGGACTTGTTCCCTGTTGCTCTTGCCTCTTCTGATCAGCATTTCAGTTTCTCCCTTTGCTTGGATAATAAGACATTCAATGTTGCTGTTGTTTATGCTCACACCACCTACATTAGAAGAAGGGATCTTTGGAGTCAGGCTGCTTCTAATTTTCTTTCCTTTCCTGGTCCTTGGTGCATAATTGGTGATTTTAATGCCATCACAGGGGCTCATGAGTGTAGCAGCAGCTTCTTGCCTAACTCTACTGCCTGCTCTGATTTTGTTAACTTCATCCATTCTTCCAATTTGGTTAATCTTCCTACTAGAGGTGCTCAATTTACCTGGACTAATAAAAGAAGAGGGGTTGCTAGAACTGACAAGAGACTTGATAGATCTTTTTGCAATGAGGATTGGTTACTGTTATGGAACAATGTGTTTTGTTGCACTCTTCCTAGACTATCTTCTGACCATCACCCTTTGCTCTTTCAATCTGATTCTAATAGGAATTCTCATGTCTCTGCTTTTAAATTTCAGAAAATGTGGTTGGAGAATCTGGACTGTAGGAGAATTGTTTTGGAAGCTTGGCAGACTGACTTTATTGGTTGTCCTATGCTGATTCTTTCCAAAAAGCTGAAACTTCTAAAGAAGGACTTAAGAATTTGGAATAAGTCTACTTTTGGAAATATACACCATGCAGTTTCCATTGCTCTTCAATCTTTAGAGTCAATTCAGAATGATGTTAATCTGGATAGTGATAATGATGATCTGCTTGCTCAAGAGAATCTAGCTCAAAAACAGCTTCTCAATGCTCTTAATTTAGAGGAGATTTTCTGGAAAGACAAGGCTAGAGCTAACTGGCACACTCATGGTGATAGGAACACTAGCTACTTTCACAAACTCACTAGGATCAGAGAAGCTACCAAAGCTATTTCTATGATTAGACATGATGATAATATCATAACTGATCCTGATGACATTTCCAGCCACATTGTTCATTTCTATATGAATCTGTTTAACTCTTCTAATGATATTCAACACAATCATCTCATCAATTCTGTGATTCCTTCTTTGGTCACTGAGGTG